>NW_024356247.1:237883-367641 GCF_902729225.1 Pteropus medius
GCGCAGAGCCGGGAGGAGGAGGCAGCGGCAGCGGCAGCGGCGGCGGCAGCGGCAGCGCTTGGAGCAGCGGCGGCGGCGGCGGCCTCAGAAACAAGTACCAGCCACACAGCGGCTCCTCCGGCTCCAGCCGCCACAATCCCCCCGCCGCGATGGCGCTGCAAAGCCCAGCGAGCGACGAAGCCAGGGGGCCCTGGCAGGAACCAGAGCAGGAGCAGCGCGAACGGGTGGGCAGCCCGGAGCCGGAGCCGGAGCCGGAGCCGGTGCCGGTGCCCCAACCCGAGCCCCAGCCGGAGCCCCAGCCCCTGCCCGACCCTGCGCCGCTGCCGGAGCTGGAGTTGGAGCCCGGGGCGGTGCACGAATCCGAGCCCACGCCCACCGTGGACACCCGCGGCACCACGCGCGGCTTCCAGCCTCCCGAAGGCGGTTTCGGCTGGATGGTGGTCTTCGCTGCCACCTGGTGCAACGGCTCCATCTTCGGCATCCAGAACTCCTTCGGGATCCTGTACTCCATGCTGCTGCAGGAGGAAAGAGACAACAATCGCCAAGTGGAGTTCCAAGCAGGTGAGTGGCCCCGAGCGCCCCACCGGGCATTCGCGGCAAGGGTGACTCCGGCCGCCCGCCGCCCCCTCCCCCAGCGCGCTGCTCCGACTCCGCCCCCTGCCCCTTGCCCGTGGCGCGGCTAAGGCGCGCGGCCCGAGGGGTTCTGCGCAGCCCTGGCGAGGCGTCCCGCGGTGGGACCCGGGCCGTTCACCGAGCACGGGCGACGGAAAACTTTATCGCCCTGGGACGAATGCACACGCATCTTTTACATACGCCGGCCGTGTGCGCTGGAGGGAAATATTTGCAGAATGGTTCTTGGGGGAATTGGGCGGGCTGCAGGTGGGGGCGAAGTCATGGAGAGAAGGGGCTCAGTTGAGAGGTTGGAAAGACTTGGACAGGGACACCATACCGCGGATGTCCGCGAGCAGTCCCTGTTCCTGGACGGGGAAAGGACACTAGGGAGCCCGGTGCCTCTGAGCGCACAGTCAAACACATGGCCGGCGACAGGGAGGGAGGGAGGGAGGGAGGGAAGGAGTGGGGTGTGCGCGCCTCTCTTCGCCCGCGGCGGTCGCCGCCCAGCCGGGCCCGGCCGTCCTCTGCCGCTCTGGGGGAGCCGGCGGATCTCCGGCGGGAGGTGAGGGGCTGGATGCCCTCTCCCTCAAGGCTCGCTCCCTCTTGTGGCTCCTCAGGACAGCTCCACTAGCGACCCGCTGCAAGTTGGAAGCTCTGAGTATGTGGCTTTCCACAGTGGCGCCTCGGGGCTGCAGGGTGCCCTCCTCTTGCCATGTGCGACGCGTACTTTGCTGCTCTCCCAGGGGGCCTGGACATTCCTTAGTGAACACGGAAACCCTGAGTTCTGGGGCGCGCGCCTTCACTGGGTGGGCTCCGCTTGAAGACGCAGTTTGGGGGCTCTTGGTGCCTCCGATCCTGTTGCCCGTCGGTGCCACGGCGCACGAGTCTCATTTGCAAAGTCGAGTGGGCGTCTGTGGCTGTCCAGGGCCGTCTCAGGACTGTTCAGCCTGCGCTGATGCCAGAGCGGAGGGGGTCCCCGGACCGTGTGGAACAACGTCCGGGGGCAAGTTCACCGCTGCGCCCAACCCCAAGACTACGCTTTCCTGCTTTAACGTACGACGGGGGCTCTTGGGAAGGCGGCCAGGGCCTCTGCCCATGGTCTAGTCGACCCGACAGGGCACCTGCTGAGCATTGCTGTTGGCCTTTGGGGCTAGTGGCAAAGTCTGGGCGAAACTTGATGGGAGGCAGTGGGGGATGGGCCGAGGCTAGGCCCTGGCCTTCACGCGGTGTGCGCAGGCCTAGAGCTGGGGCCTTCGGAGTGTGTAAGAAAACTTGCAAAAACCACTATTTTACCAGGAAGAGGTTCATCGCTTCGGAATGAACTTCAAAGTAGGTGATCATAGGGGACTCAGGAGGAGGGCTGGTTGGGACTTTCCTGTCAAGACCTCACAGTGCAGCCGGGAACTGGGGGTGCGGCGCAGAGTTGTTGTTGGCGTGTACTCTGACACAGACTAGGCCCATTGACTGGCTGGGGCTATTGGTTTCAATTCCGGTGAGTATGGGTCAGGAAGGGACAGAAAGAAATTCAGTATGTCCCCAGGGTCTCAGAAGACTTTGGCTTCGGTTGTCGCCGTGGTGCATCTTGAATTCATGAAAGTTGTTTTTGATACTGAAGATTCTCGGGAACACCTCAGTTTTTTACTTCGGAAAAGTCGGAAACATCCCAGCACATTCCTGAGCTCCTAGAAGATCTCATCCATTCTTGAGTACCTCAACTTTCTCAAGCAACTGTTTAGATCCAGAGGTTCCAAATGTGTCTCTGCTTTCATACCCTTTCTGCAGTTTACTCAACATTTCTCAGTCACCTGTGCCTGACGTCTCGAAGGGATAGAATAAACCAGCAAAGGCTCGTTAAAATCTTTATCAGCCGGTATTTGCCCAATAGACATTCTGGGGAACGTGGAACATACTTGCCTCCCCCACCCCGCCACCACCACACACACACACGCACACGGTCAAGGAGGTTGGTGCATTGTCCATTTCTATTAATGTCCGACATGGCTTCCATCTTTAAAAAATCTATGAATTAATGTTTGGAGGCAACCCACAACCAAAATTCTCTTCACAGCCTTAAAACTGTGCTAATTGGCTTTATGGGTCTAAGGCTCTGCAGATGACTGTGGCTGCCGTGAGGGAGCCCCAGAGGAAGGGAGTTTTCATGTTTGAGGGCTAACTCCACATCAGAGGGCAAAAGAGATGTAGAATTAAGGCCATTCTAGAGCATGCGATGTGTAGTCTCTGTGGGCTCTATGGTGTGTACGGTCGTGTGGTGGCATTAGCAGTATATCTTATACCTTCTCTTTTCCTGTTCTGAAAGGGAAGGCAACTTTCCCTAGGTCCTAGGCCTGGGAGGACTGGCAGGCAAAAGGTTCCTGAGATGGAGGCAACTGACTAAGGTCTGATTTCGGAAAAAAAAAAAAGGAAAAGATCAAGACAGAAGTGAGCCTAGACTTTTTGCAGAGCTCGTGGGAAATTTGGGAGTCCCCCAACCCAGACCATGGAGCAGACAGGATAGGGGCAACTATGCAATTTGTTGGGAAGTATAACATGACTTCCTGGGATGAGAGGCGAGCCTCTGAGAGAAAAGAGGAGCAAAGTGGCACTGGTCACAGGCCCCAGCTCATTACTGGAACCCTAAGTGAGTTAGGGCTGGGGTGGGGTTTGGGGTAGAGGTCCAGAGAACAAGGCCGAACAAGCCAGAGTTCTTAGCATTGGCTCCAAAATTAGGTCTTTCCGAACATACTCCAGAGTAAATTATCCTGCACTTTCAATTAAATTCAACCCATTATCCTGCACTTCCCACCTCAATTGCCAGTCTAGCAGTGAGCCATAAAAGTATGATGGGAGGCATTGTTTATTAGGCAGTTTATGAGCATGGCCCTTGTGGGCTCCCAGGTGGGGAGAGTGTGGCTGGGGCTCTCACCGCCTACGGAAATGGTCAAGAAGGTTGGGTGCAAGATAGTTCAGTCTCGTGGGTTACTCTGATGGAGACAGAATTTTCTAGGTATGGGAACATGGTACACTCTGCGTTTTGGGCAGAGTCCCAAGGACTGGTGAGGCCGGCAGCAGATTAGGCTGTCTTTCTCCTCATCATTTTAGGGGCTTTCATTGCTTGGTTCAATGTTTTCGTAGGCTGACCACTAAATTGCTAACTTTTGGGACCAGGTATCTTTTGAGAAACGTCTTGCCTTTGGCTGAAGGCTTTTGCCTACTGTCCAGAGTAGCTAGATCAGGTCGGTTCAGAGCCTGTTATGGAGCTTCGGCTCACAGTACCATCGGCCAGACATCTGTTCTCCAACCGAACTGGGTCCCAAACTGGGATCTTGACTCATACTGGAAGGGATGAGAAGGAGATGTTGGGGTATCTGCAAGCCAACCAGGCGATATTTATTTGAGTTGGAGTAGCTGGTTGAGGCTGGATTCCTGGCTCAGTGTCTAGTAGCTTCAAATGCTCATTCTACGTCTAAAAATGGACCCCAAAGTGCCGGTGATCTCAGTAATACTAGCTAGGCAGTGACTAGGAGTTAGACAGCTTTTGTGTCCTTGACTCGCTCTGTGACTTTGAGTAGACACTTTACCTCTCTGTACCTTAGTTTATCTATCTGTGAAATGAGAGAGTTAGAATAGATGAACGTTCTAGCTCTGCCAGTCTGTCTTTCTAGAATTTTGTGAAGTTTTCTTCTTTACTATTTGCCTGGCATAAATTTCGACTCATTCAGACAGATGAAATTTGTTAATCTGCCTGAATGGGGGTGCAGGTGAGTGGGGAGGAGACTGGCGAAGGTATGAAAAGTCAGGCAGATATCATTTCCCCGTGTTATGTGTATTTGAAGACTGTGGGGCTGCTCCTGTGCGCTGATGTGTTCGAAGAGATCCACTCCTATTTTCCCCAGTATCTAAAGGCAACTCTGGACGTACAACCGCTTCTCCCCAGAATGCCCTGCTCAGCATGGAACTGGGCCCCCAAGAGAATCCTTTCGGCTTGGCCTGCTGTTTCCCGGGATTTGAGCCTGTTCCTAAAAAGCATCCCCTTACGCCTCAGCTCGTACTCCTGTCCTGAAGCTTAATTTCCCACAGCTCATTCTCATTTCTCAGAAATTCATAGTACGATCTCGGTTTGCTGTTATTTCAGGCTAGAAGAGTAAACCGAGATTCCTAAATGCAAGACAGTGGTTTTCTTCAGGGAGCTTCAGATAGGACATCTTTATAGCTGGGTCAGGACTGCTGCCCAGGCCCCATTTTGGTAGGGGTGAGGCTGCCGCTTGCAACCCCAGGGAAAGATGGAGTGAGATTTCCTTTCTCGAAAGAATCTTTTATCTGGGATCGAAGGAGTAAACCTTAGAGAAATAGCTTCATTCGTAAAACCTTAGAGAAAAGGCTTTATTCGTCGCGCGCGTGCACACATGCACACAGACACACACACGCACGCACGCACGCACGCATGCACACTGTATACCCCGAGCCATGAATTATGACTATTTTATCTGAAAAAATGTCTTTTGCCGTCTGTTTATGGAATCAGGTTTAATGACACAGAGGCTTCTGTAGGTTTTAAGGGGACTAGTGCAAAGGACCCAGACTCAGAGACTTGTCGGTGAGGATGATGAAGAGAATGCGGTCATCCCGGATTGTACGTCTTGGAAACATGTATTGAAAGTTTCTTTCCGCTTCCACCCTCCCCTTCTCCTGTACCTCTCTTAGGACTGAAAGGTTACTGGGAAGAGGGTTTGGCACACTCCAGCCCTCTCCCATTTTAGGGGTGAAAGAGGACTAAGCCTACGGATGTTGAATCCTTGAAGGTGAGTGCTGTGGTAACTAATGCAAAATCCCTTGCCGCCTCTTTGTGGGGAGGGAATGTGGCCTGTTTGGGTGGCCTGAGGACGTACATGTCTGTTCAACGTGGTCGTTTTGCCCTCCTTTATCCTTGACTTTGCTTCGCTTTCTGGTGTTAGTAGAAGGGAAACGTCCTTCCTCAAGACATGTTCTCTTGGCTCCTAGTTTCCTGGCGCATTCGTATCACCTTTGCTAGATATGCCACGTGCCTTCCTCTCAGCGTTGTTCTGTCTCTTCTCTTTCTTTCCCTTGCTCAGTTAGAGGAACCATTGTGGACTTTGGACGGACAGGCCCAACTCCAGCCTGGGTCTCTTCCATTTTTTCCTTTCTCCCTTGTATTATTCTCGACTTCTCGGGGAAGGGTGACTTTCTACGGAGCACTCAGAGTGTGGAAATCACGACCTCTGGATTTTCGAAATAAGAGAGTTGCTATGGAACCTTTTTTGTCCTTTCCATACCTCCTCTTTTCATGGCCCCAGGACCCTAGCCAAGGACATGGCATCGTAGCAGGTCTTACCCAATAGTATTCAATAAATGTCCTTGTCGGTTGCACCCTTTTCTCTTCAGACCCTCACTATCATTGTCCCCCCGCCATGTCCTAGGCCAGCTGAACCTCTAGAGAGTTCAGATTGGTTTTCAGTAGCTTCAGGAGTTCCAGATGGAACAGAAATCTTCATTCTCTTTTGAGCCTCTATCGACTCTCTTCTTGTCAAAAGATATTACAGAATTGATTGTAAAGGAATCAGAGAAGAGAAGAGACAGACACCCAAGTCTTAACCGGAGTCAAAAGCGCCTTCAGGGAGTGTGTGGGGTCCCAGGTCAGTTGCTTCCTTGCTTCCATGTAGCTGAGAGGAAAAGGGGGAAGGGAACTGTCGCTAAACTAGCAGTCCCCGCACAGTCTCTTTGCCCAGCTTGTCCTGTGGATCCGCCTGCCCACCCTCTTTTCCAGGTTGGAAGGATATGTACATGCACCCATGTGTCCAGACCTGTGTGTCCATGTGTACGGTTGGGCACGCGATGTCTGCGTGGGCCAATTAGCACAGTTGCTTACAACATGGTACCTATGAGATTGAGGTTACAGGTTCGGTCCCTTGTTTAGGTCACTAGGCTTCTCACAAAGAAAAAAGCTTCTGTTCCGTACACATGCCCCTGATGCGGGGTTGCCACTAGTCACATGGACACTGAGTACAAGTATGGAGATGGCTCCGTATAAGCCCTCCCTGGTAGTGGGGGAAAGGCATGAAGCACACAGTCTAGTGACAGCTGTTCCGCTGCATTTCACAGTGTGATTTCTTTGACATTTACTTCTGTCGAGTACCTTAATAATAATAATAATAATAATAATAATAATAATAATAAATAGTAACAATGATAATTGCTAACATATATTTAGCATTTAGCAATTAACTCTATACCAGGCATTATATTAAACACTTTACATGTACCGACTCATTTTAATTGTGAACAACCCTAAGAGGTAGGTACCATTATTTTCCCCATTCCGAACATAAAGACGCAGAGGCACAGAAATTAAGTAACTTCCTTTAGCTCATATAGCAAATAATGGCAGAACCGGGATTTTAACCCAGACCGTCTAAGTCCAGAACCGCTGCTTTCGGACATCACCTAATAAATACATAATAAAGATGGGGGCGGGGCGGGGGGGGACAGCTACCACAGGGGACTGCTGCAGAGCTCTTCATTCCTGTAGCCTCAGAGCATACTTATGACTAAGGGATAAAAAGCGATGACCAAGAAAGGGTTGAATAAACAGAAGTCCAACAGCCTCGTAGTCATGCCATTCTCCTCCAACTACCCAGCCCGCTCCATCCAGAGTCACGATCCTTGGGTTCAAAAAATGGCCATCAAAACGGTCTCTTCTTAGTTTTATTCAGCCCTGAACAAGTCACGTTACTTTTCAAGGCTTCAATATTTACTTCTATAGGACTACAAAGGGGTCCTACGAGTTGGTGCAGGTGAAACATCTTTGTAAATAGTGAAGAGGTGGTTGTTGTTGTTGTTGTTGTTGTCGTTGTTGTTGTTGTTACCCAGTAACCCTATCCAACCTCTGGAAATGCAATAGCTGTACCTTTCTCTAAATGATTCTGGAAGAGGAATCCACCCATCCTCCGCACCTTCTGCTTCCTCACTCCATGTCTTCCCCATGTTGCATCTGCATTCCTGCGCAGTTCGATCCGGGTGTCCTATAGCTAAGGGCTGGATACGTTCTTTTTTGTTGCTGTTCCTCAGTTCTCTAAGAGCCCAAAGAGAGGAGGGGCCAAAGCCCAGGTCATATACATTCAAGGAAACAAGGCATGTCGAAATATTTACAGCTCTTGGCAGAAGCTCACAAACCTCACTAAGAGTCAAGCCCTGAGTTTTTTAGTAGGAATCGCTAGGAATTCGGTCGGGGTGGATGGTGGGTGGAGTTAGGGTGTCACTTCCTCCTGAGGGTCTCTTGTGGAATTTCTGATCTCCTGCAGGTAGTGAGGAAGAAGGAAAGGGATATTTAGGGTCAGAAGGTCTGGGCCAGGGAACGTTAAACACAGAAGGGGCCTCGCTCATTTGTATTCGGTTTTGGAGTGGGCCAGTTTCCTTGAGTTCTAAACAGATTTGCCCCAGAGAACAGAGGGCACAGAAGGTCGGAGGCCTGGAGGAGGACTATAATAGTACTTTTGAGTAACTATTTCAGTGCCCACTTAGGGAGCCTCCATTAAGACCATCTAATAGTCAAATCAGAATGGAAATGTTTCTCTTCTTCGTTACGAGCAAGAAAACAAAGTCCCCAAATCCTTCTTTAAGACTAAGATTTCAGATGTACTAGGACTTATTATCTTGACTTTCAGTTTTTAAATGTCTGAACTGGAAGGCTTTTTAGAGACCACCTGATCCTGCCCCATCTGGGTCCCATTTTACAGGCGGAGAAGTGAGTTCTGGAAAGATGTGGCCTCAGTCAGCATTATGGGCAGATGATTGTAGTGGAGGCTGCTTTGTTAGAGGGCTTGGGAAATTGGAGCAAGGGTTGCGGCTTCTGACACCTTGGAAGTTCCCCAATTCAGTCACTGACACACTGACCCCTTCATCTCTCCCTGAGCTTTTCCTAAGTCAGTAGTGCCAGGCACTACTTTGTGGAAAGAGATTGTATTGTATTTTAATAGATGTAACTTTATTTATTTAATATTAGACAAAATTCGAGAGGTACAACGGTGAAAAGTTTCTCTCCCACCTCTGTTTCTCAGCTACCTTGTTTCCCTCTAGAGAGGCCACAGTGTTACCTGGTGTGTCCTTCCAGAGATGTTCTGTACATGGACAATAAATTGTACGTGTGTGTGTGTATATACACCCTATTTTTAAAACACGAATGATAGCCTATGATTTGCATTATCCTCCATTTTGCCTTTTATACTTCAAAATATATCTTGGATGTTATTACACACTAAGTCCATAAAGTCCTCACTCTTTTTTAAATAACTGTATAGTATTTCATAATATGGGCATATCATAATTTATTTTATCAACAGGTATTCAAGCTGTTACCAATCTTTGAACATAGGCTTCGGAATCAAACGGCAGTAGATTCAATTACTTATCACATGGCTGCCCAAAGGTTTTAGCTTCTCGAAGTCTGAGTTTTCTCATGCATCAAATAGGGATAATAATAATATCTGTCATTATTGGTATGCAGAATAAATGAGATGACGCATATCAAACATCTAGCGTATAGCCTGGCACGTAATTAACAAAGAATGAATAAATGTTAGTTTTCTCCCTGCTCACAAGGCCTCCCCATCCCCTCCACCTCCAATTTAATTAATGTCGGTTAAAGTCAATAGATGTTTATTACGTGCCAGACTGGACCTTGGATGAGCCAGAGAAGGAAAAGTGTCCCTTAAGAAGTTTATAATTTCTTTGAGAAGATATAACATACCAAACAAGCACAGATTGCTCCTAAGTAGTAAAAATCTGTGTATATATATAATATTGAATGCAATATTTTTATGTGGTGATGTGGGAGCCTATGGATTGGGCAGTGTGGGCATCGGGCCACAGAATGATGTGCCTGCAAATGGCTTGTGGCATAGCCCGCCCAGCCTACACCACCTGCTCTTCCATGTCAGCAGCCCAGGCACTTTTTCTAAGAGGTCCAAGAAGAGGGATGAAGGGCTGGAGAACAGAAGCAACAGCAGCAGCTCTAAGCTCCCCACCCTGAGTCCCAAACTGGCCTCCAGATGCTGTGAGCCCCAGGAGAGGGGGAGACTACTGAGTGATCATAATCCCCTCTGTGCGTGGCGCATTGTAGTTGATATCTTAGCTGATCTTTATCCTTGCAACAGAGACAGTTATGAAATAAGATACTCCGTTGAATCTCGTCATGTACCAACATCTTTGATCACGAGTGCTATGTGTAGGGGTTCTGAAAAAATGAAAAGTCAATGTACTTTGTATTATTTAGGGAAAATTTCATGACGGGGAACGGCTGTGTAGAGAGTCATAGTCCCATTTTATAGTTACAGAAAATGGAGAGCAGATGGAGGGCAAGTGAGTAGCCTAAGGTCAGACGCTTAATATTTAGCAGAGCTGAGACTAGAGTTCAGGTCTCCTAATTCCACGTTCCATGGCAACAGAGATGTAAGAGCTCCCTGAATGCTGGAGTAGAGTTTTCTCCAAACTTAATAGCAGCCTGGAGTTTAAGTGTATGGATAAGAAATACTATAGTATGATGAAAAATAAATTAACAAACCATTGGCAGGCAAAAAATTAAGAGGGATGAAAATGAGGATCATTGAGGGAAGGATCTGGGCATAGCTGAGGCCTACTGTCTGGAGTCAAGAAAGAGCACTGGACTAGGTGTCAGGAGACCTGAGTTCTGCTCCGGCTCTGACCCCGATGAACCCCTCCTGCTTTCTGGGCCTCGATTACTCCACTTATGCAATGAGAAAGCTGGACCTCCCAGACGCGTAGTGATGCTGAGAACTAACGGTTTCTATAAACC
The DNA here is from genome assembly GCF_902729225.1 of Pteropus medius. Lineage (NCBI taxonomy): Eukaryota > Metazoa > Chordata > Mammalia > Chiroptera > Pteropodidae > Pteropus > Pteropus medius. The sequence continues at coordinate 248,322 of NW_024356247.1, forward strand.
AAAGAGGCCCTCGGTACTTCCTAACAAGGGGTTGGGGTGATGGGAAATGGTAAGGTAGTGAGTGTAAGAGAACAACTTCTCTGAAAATGAAAAAATCGATCCTCCTAGGACATCTGGTGAAGATAGCAGAGTAGGAAAATGCTGTATTCAACCTCCTCCCATGACCACATCAAAATTACAACTAAATTATAGAACAGTCATCATTGAGAACTATGTGAAGACCAGCTGAACGGAAGTCCTACAACTAAGGAAGCACGGAAGAAGCTACATCGAGACTGGTAGGAGAGAAGGGAGCACAGAACGGGCTAGTCTCACACCCACGTGTGACAGTTAAGAATAAGGAGGGGTATCTCAGCTGTGGAGGTCCTGCCCGAGGAGTGAGGGGTCCCAGCCCCACACCGGGCCCCTCAGCGCAGGTTTCCAGTGCCAGAAAGAGAAGTCCTCACAACTTCTAACTGTGAAAAGCAGTGGAGACTGTGGCCGAGAGAGGAAGGTGGTTGTAGACCCAGCCAAGCTCTGAAAAGGGACATGCGCATTCTCTAACAAACTCATTCACTCAGCAACACTCGCCCTAAGCTCCAGTGAAGGGACAGCAGCTTGAAAAGCACCTGGGACGCATAGGGGAGGAACTGAGTTGTCTGGACAGAAGTGCTGGCAGGTGCCAGTGTTCTTTAGTTGAGCCCTCAACCCACCTGGCCTGCAGGTGCAGCTGGGTGCCACACGAGTCTCCATCAACCTGGCTAACACGAGCTGCTCCAACCTGGTGATTCCCTGAGACTCTGTGCCACCCAACTCACCCACCAGCCTGAACCTTCTTCAGCAGCTGTTCCTCACAAGCCACCAACCTCAGCCATACTACGGACTTCCCTAAAACTGGTCAAAGGCCCACAAACCCCACACAAGCAGCGTCTGGTCTCAGCGTGCTTGTACGTCTTGTTAAGCGGCTGCAGGCCCAATGCTAGTGGTAGCCAGCCTTGGTTCACAGCTTAGCCTCTCCCAGGTGCCTCCAAGCCCAAAACGGACAGCTACAAACTGCAAATCACTTTTTAGCTCCTAACAGGTGGCCCCGGGCCAGGCACAAGCAGTAGCTGACCTTGGCCTACACTGGAGCCTCTCAAGAAGCCCCAGAACCAAAACACCCAATGGCCAGCTCCAGACCACACCAGAGCACCACCCAATTAACTCCACAAATAATACACCCAAAGGGTGCACTCGGGAGGTACCAGAGCCTCCACTAAAGTGAATCCTGCTCTGTAGGCTCAGCCCCCGCACAGCAGCTCACCCACTGTAGCCATGCCCAGAACTCACAGCCAGTCAGCCTGAGGGTCAATCTCACCCATTGACATGCTAACAGCAGTCAAGGGTCAACTACAATAGGAGGGCACACACAACCCACACGAGGGACACCCCAGAGGCTCAGGTGACTAGGGAGACTGCTCCACTGGGTCGCACAGCACACCTACTACATAAGGCCATTGGGCTAAGACTGGGAGACATAGCAGCCCTACCTAATACATAGAAACAAACACAGGGAGGCAGCCAAAATGGTCAGTTGAAGAAACATATAGTCATTACTATTATCATAACTATGTATGATGCCAGGTGGGTATTAGACTAATCGAGGGGGAGGTCACTTCATAAGTTATATAAATGGTAAGCGCTATGCTGTACATCTGAAACTAATATAATATAAACTAATACTGAATGTCAACTGTAATTGAAAAACATGAAGTTGGACCACATTCTTACACCGTATACCAGAATAAACTCAAAAGGAGTTCAAGACTTAAACGTAAGACCCAAATCCATAAAACTCCTAGAAGAAAATATAGGCAGTAAACTCTCTGAAATTGATCTTAGTAATATATTTTTTTCTGAGGTAGCTCCTTGAGCAAGGGAAACAAAAGGAAAGATAAACAAGTGGGACCACATCAGACTAAAAAGGTTTTGCACAGCAAAGGAAGCCATCGACAAAACGAAGACAACCTACTGAGTGGAAGAATATATTTGCCTACGATACATCTGATCAGGGTTTAGTAGCTAAAAGTTATAAAGAACTCATACAACTCAACAGCAATAAAACAAACAATCCGATTAGGAAAAGGGCAGAGGACCTGAATAAGCGTTTCTCCAAAGAGGACATACAGACGGCCAACAGACGTAAGAAAAGATGCTCAACGTCACTGATCATCAGAGGGGTGCAAATTAAAACCACAAGGAGATATCGCCTCACACCTGTCAGAATGGCCATCATCGATAAATCAACAAACAACAAGTGTTGTTGGTGAGGATGCGGAGAAGAGGGAACCCTCGTGCACTGTTGGTGGGATTGCAAATGGGTGCAGCCGCTATGGGAAACGGTTTGGAGGGTCCGCAAAGAATTAAAAATAGAACTACCTTATCATCCAGTAACTCGATTTCTGAATATTTATCCAAGGAAAAGCAAAACACTAATTTGAAAAGACATACGCACTGCTATGTTCACTGCAGCACTATTTACAATAGTGAAGATATGGAAGCAGCCTAAGTGCCCTTCGATAGGAAATTGGATAAAGAAGAGGCGGTATATATATATATATATACACAATGGAATATTACTCAGCCATAAATATATATATATACACAATGGAATATTACTCAGCCATAAAAAAGAATAAAATAGTAAGATCTAACACATGAAGGGGTTAAGAAGCACAAATTGGCAGTCACAAAATAGGCACAGGGATGTGCAGCATAGGGAATGCAGTCGATAATGTTGTAATAACTGTGTGTGGTGCCAGGTGGGGACCAGATTCATTGGGGGGGGATCACTCTGTAAGTTATGTAAATGTGTAATCGCTATCCTGTACATGCGAAACTAATATAATTTTAATATTAACTGTATTTAAAAAATAAAAGAACAAAACAAAACATCCTCCCAGATTTGAGAAAAGATGAGTTGTAAGAGGGAGCTATCCCATGACCTCTATCCTATCTCCTTGGAGAATTCCATTTAAGAGAGGCAGAAGGAGAGCGTGTGTGCACAAGTGAGCGAGTAGCTCAACGTGAAGCTGAGATTTGGTAGGACAGATCATGACAGGGTGAGGCGACATGTCTGGAAATCTCTCCTGAATATCCCTCACTTCTATATCACTTTCCTAAGATCTCGGTTTTATTTTTTAAAAGAGGTTTGTGGCTTATGGGCAAAGGACCATCGAGAGTCAGTCCTTCTCCCGCGAGCATTGACCTTGGAGCCAAATTGCCCGGATGTCTTGGCTCCACCATTTACCGGCTGCGTGTCCTTAGGCAACGCATTAACCTCTCTGTGCTGCTATTTTCTCATTTAGAAAAGGAGGGTAACAGGGGTGCTTACCACATAGGGTTGTTAAATGAGTTATATGTAGCTTCGAAGAAGTGTCTTGGCAAATGGTAAGTGCTCCATAGGCATTCGCTGTCCTTATTTTCTCCCTAGTATGCCGGCATAAACCCACGTAAGCCCAAGGGAGCTCAGCATTACTGTCAGGAATTCCAGCGGTAAGAGCGCCTTGCCAAGGTACCATCTGGGCTGCTCTGATGTTGGTCATATCCAGGACTAGAGTAAGACATTTAGAGGCCCCAGGCACTGTTTTTCTGGCCAACAAATTCTGAAACAGTTCATTAAATCTATACTTTTATCATTTTGGGGTGGCCCTGCTTCACTGGTGCCCTAAACTCATACTGAATCCACCTGTTAGCTAATCCTGCACTGACCACGTCAGCCTATAAGCTCCTCTCCTAAGTTCTGGAGGGAACCAATGACTGTGGGTGGTCTACATACAACAGCTGAACCTGAACAGCTTCATCCACAACTGGGTGCTCTGCTTCCCACCTTGTAAGTGCTAATCTTGCTTAGCCCCATGACCTCCTTGCAGTTGGGACTTCCCGTTCTGTTACTTCGAAGAATTTATCTTTGGAGCCAAGGCGAAGGGAGGACAAATGCCTGGAAGTCCTAATAGGGGTCCCCTGTAGGAAGCTCTAAATATTAGCGAGTTACAAATTCTGGTGAGCAATTGAGATGACCGAGCATGGTCATAGTAGAAAAGAGAAACAGTGAGCACCTTTTGCCTCCAAATGAGTAGGTGACCATCTCCCCTCTCCTGAGCTGTGATTTCTCCAAGAACTTCAAATCAGTGATTCAGGAACCTTTGAGTCACTCATTATCTACATTACTCTTCACCAGGTTCTAACCATTCAAATGGTGAACAGTAGGACTGAAGTGTGTTACAAGAGCCACACTGCTTTTTGCCTTGACGTAGATTTTTGCTTATGGAAAGACTAGCCAAATGCTAGTTTTCCTTAGATCTGCTGGCCAACAAGCTGGAGGGACCTGGTGGCCAGGGTAAGGGAGGTTAGCAGACAGGTTCATTTGCTACCTTGCCCGGGGGTGGCACCACTCACATTGAGGCCTAGCCAGGCCTGTGCTACCTGCTCTCCTCACAGAATGTCTCAAACTGGAAGGCTCAGGTGGAACCGGTCAGACCAGATGCTGCAAGCCTGCGGCTTTTAGGAAGAAAAAGACAGACAGCCAGAGGAGAGAGTAGGAAGGGAACAAACCTATTGTCTCAGCTGGACACGAAAAAGCCCCCCACCCCCACCCCATAGGCTCCAGGGTATCACCAGTGAACACATCTCGAGGATGCGATGGCTCATCTATGTCCCATGAGTGGACTTAGCTAGTGTCCCCAAGCAGGACCAGCAACCTGCAGGCCACTGTCCAGACCATGGCTTGACGGAGAATAGCACCGGCCCTGGGGCCTTCTTCCTTTTCATAGAATTTGTTTCAGCACTAACAGAAAGGATGACCTTGGAATGGGAGGTTGTAAAGAAGAGGCCAACACTCAGATCCCTTCGCCTCATTTCTCCACGTGTGGTATAGGGTAAGGCGCAGGATCTGACGTCAGATAGACCAGTGTTAGAGTCCTGGCTTCTCCATGTACCTAATCTGCAACCTTGCCCAAGTCACTGGGCCTCTCGGAGCCTCACTTTCCCTATCTGTAAAATGGGAGAGGCAGTAATAATCTCTATCTCAGTCTTGTGATGAGGTTCAAACAACAGGATGGAGGTGGCAATCCTTTGAAAACTGCCTTGAGCCTTATATATGAATTATTATCATGGCTTCCGGGTATGTACATGAGCTTATCTATCGATTTGCACATGTGCTCCTGCTTATATAGCTGAGCTGAGCTGAGGCATCACCAATGACGCATACATATATAAGCAACCGCTTGTGTGTACAAAGCCATACACACGATCTGACCTTAAACCTGAACTCATGACAGAGACAACTAAAAACACACACACCCATATACACACAGACACACAGTTATCTTTCTTCCTCTCACATATATACCCACGCAGAGGCAGATGTGTGCGTCTATATGTATGTGCATGCACATGTACCTGTGAGTACAGGCGAGCATGCCACATATCCAGCTACTCCGTAGACTATTTACTTTTCTAAAGGTCTAAGCAAGACCCTGTTCGTAAATTCTACCACTTCCGACTGATGATATCCCTTTCACCCTTGCTGGGGCCTCTTCCCTGCTTCCATCTTGTCTGCACATTGGCACAGCTGCTAACAAAATTCAGGCTGCAGTAAGCGGTATGCGCACGTCTGCAGAACGTGGATCTTTGTCCAGTCGCTCTGTGAATAGCACTACAACTCTATTCTGCACAACATATTTATAGACATGTTCGCAAAGAGCCGATAGTATTTTCGATTTTTTTTTTTTAAAAAACATACTTCATCCAACCTTGAAAATAGTTACTGGCCCATGTGCCCAGAAGCTAAAAGAAATTAGATATCAGGCCTATTGAAAATTAGTCACAGAACCTAAATGAGGCTGAATCAATCTCTCTCTCTGTCTCTCCGTCTCTCTCTCTCCCTCCCTCCATCCGTTCTTTCGCACTCCATTTTAGTCCAAGGATCTCTGAGCCTGGGGTTGGGGGCGGTAGAGGCATGGAGTGCATTTATTTCAGAGAGTCTGGGGCAATCGGAGCCTAATGTTTTCGGAGGGAGGAAGAAGAAGAAAAGAGGAAAAAAGCAGAACCCTTAACCTCCAGAGAGCAATCACATAGAGTACCCCCTCATTTTACATGTGAGGAAACTGAGGCATGTTTAATGAGACCTACTCTTACTATTTGCTCGGTAGTGGTTGACGGTGGCCTGGCAGCGGTCATAATAATCCCTATTGGGATCCCACCGCCAGTAAAGTGGCTTGCTCAAAGTAAAACAGCTAGTAATAGGAGAATCGTAATTCAATCACAAGTCTGCTTAATTAACAGTGCTAAAGCCATTTACTTTTAAAAAATATCAAAAGCTTACTGCATGCCAGGCACTATGCAAAGATTTTTCCTGGATTATCTCACTTAATCCTCGAAATGGCCCTATGGGGGAATATTCCTCTTATTTTTATATATAAGGGAGTTGAGGAACAGAAATGTTACATCGCTTATGCAAAGTCAAATGCTAGTATAGCGTTAGGATAGCCTGTTACTTTCCAAGCCCAGGGTGTCTTGTCCGTGAATATCAGATTCTCCATCTAGTTGATTCCTAAAGCCCCTTCCAGCTTAGACTGGAAGTTGCTGACCTCTATGGTAACCCTTCCCCATAAACTCAAGCAGCCTTGGGTCACTTGGCTGTAGCCCCCTGTCAATCATCTGTCCATATGCAGTACAGAGGAAGAATGGCCCCCAATTAGCTCAGACTGAGTTGTTCTGGGGAGACTCAGCTCCACCGCTCCTGGCCCCGGGTCCTAGGTGAGGTACTTTCTGTAACGACCTCCAGAAGCTGCTCTTTGGCTCTAGGCCTGGGCCCTGTAACTCTTTCGCTCTGTGAAAAACAGGAAATATCTCCTTAAATTGGCAAATAAGAAACTCTTGCAAAAAGAGCCCAGGGAAGCTGCCTCCGTGCCTCTTGTAATCGTGCCCATATTTCGAGGTGTGCCAACTTTGATTCTGCATTGTCCACAGCCATCCTTGGTGGGCTGAGACGAACACTTCCTTCTCTGCCTACTCAATCAGGCTTTTTCCTCTTGGAAGCTGTTGACGAACTTTTCATCCGTTTCTGAACCTTGAGCAGCAGAAGAAGACAGTTTGTCTCAGAGCGATATTACTCACGGTTTGGTACCTGGTCGGGGTAGAATTGATCTATCCTATCAGAGGACTGCCAAAATGTGCCTCATGGCCAAGATCTGGGATGAGCCAAGTTGCTTGGGGGGCAACACCTGAGGAAGGGGGTTCTCCCTAGGACGGTCCTGAGCGGCTCTTGGGAAATCGCTACGGGGGAGAAGCTGTGGTTCAGATATCGCCCCATTCCGTCATCTTGATGCCCTGCGTCTCCCTCTTTAAACCTTGCTGTCCAGGCACCACCCACTGCCCCACCCTTGTTATTTCATACAGGGGAGGGAGCACCCCACAAGGGATCAGAAAACAGATTCTACCACTATCTGCCAATGTCACCATTATGTCCCCTGTGTGACTTTGGGCAAGGTGTTTTACTGTTTTGAACCCCAGTCTCCTCATTTGCAATACGGGCTAAAAAGCAGATGGTTTTTAAAGGTCTGACTTGAATTTAAATTCAAATCCACTCGGTCTGGCTAGCGTCCTATCTATCTCCCTCTGGTGTTTGCTTTGAACACTAGGTAGTCATCTGCTTCTGGAATCTCTATGTTTAGGGTGGAGAATCACAAGTTTCCTAGAGTACTTTCTCCTCCCAGGGTCAAACTGTAGCACAGAAAGGCTTTCTCATCCCACTCACAGGAGCAATGGTGATCTCAAGTCAATGTGAGCCAGCAGAGGAAATCTATTTGGGAAGATGCAGATGAAGAAACCGAAGCTGAGAACTAACGTAAAGGACATGTAGATAGTGGCAGTTTCTAAGTGGCGTGTGCGTGGTCGTGTGCGTGTATGTGTTGAGGTAGGTACAAAGTTCATCTAGAAGCCTATGAGAGGTGAGAAATCTAGATTAGCTATTAAGATAACCATCAGTCTCCAGGAATCAAATAAAACTAGGCAGCAAGCCTAATGAAAATTAGGCGCCAAAACGATGCTGACTGTACATACCTTTACATCTCCTTTTCTATTTGGCTTGGGTTCCTACAAGAAGAATCATTATATTTTCACTATATATAATACCTTTTGCTAGGTGCTATAATTGGAAGGTCAAGGGGAGACAGAGAACTAAGTCTCATGTCTCATGCCTATATGAACATAGTCTCATGTCTCATGTCTATATGAACATGAGACATATCGTTGAATACAGTCATTAATATATAAGAAGAAATTTGGTGATCCCAGCACCTAACACAATGCAGTATGTATAGTAAGTGCTTGATAAATGTGTAATGAAAGAAATGAGGGCCAAATACAGGAGAACCTGGGTATGCTTGGGGAAAAGTTCATGTATTTGTGGGCAAGAAGGCCCAAGTGGTTCATGCCTGTCATTCCAGGCATGCTAGCTAAAGCCGGGATCCACTGCTAACTTCTCAGGCCTTATTTGCAGGGCTGCTTTAAAGGTGTGATGTGTTTGGATTTGTTTTGCAAATCATTGTTCTTAACAACCTAGCTCAGAGTTTTTGGCTTTTCCTTTGACCGTTGATCATCCACTCTGCCTACGAAATCTCACAGGAAGATCCCAAGCTTCACTTTGCTCCTCGACACCTGGCAAATGACTCCATTTCCTTGCCCTATCCATGGACTCTCATTTTAGTTGTGGAGGCCAAAAACTTCCCCGCTCTCCCTCTTCCCCTGGGACCAAACAGGTTTCTGAATTCCAGAGCAGAGCCACACTCTCGCTCATATTCTGGCTGAGTCTGGAACTCCCAGAGCATGTTTCACCTCACTGGCACTCCAGGTGTAGCTGGACAGGGTAAACTTCCTGGACATCTGCTCTGTCCTTCCGCAGGCAGCCTGGCCTCCCCACCCCCAGTTTTCAGGCTGAACCTAAGTCAATTCTCTGCCTTCTTTCTCCTTCAGGAGAACAGGCTTTTTTCTTGCCAGCTCAGTGACACCTTTGGCTGAAGCAAGCAGATTGCATCTTAGGTTTGAGTGCATTCTGACACACAATTATCCAGGGATTGGGAACTTAAGCTTGCCTACCTCTCATACAAAGAGCAGAGTATTGGTGAGATAAACTTGCAGCAGAAGAAAATTAATCTAGAATAAAGAACTTCTTGACTTTGAAAATTGTAAATCATCGTTACAGACACAGTTCTCCCTAAGTCCTTGGATTCAGCCTCCTGCCTCCAGTCAAGCCAGAGATGAAGGTCTCTCTCTATTTTCTTAGTGTCAGACGTTTAGATTTTGGCCTAGGGCCCGGGTGAAGATGAAGATGACAGAGAATGCGTTCCTCCCCACCTGGTCTTGCCCCAACTTGTAATTAACTACCTCTCCCTTTGCCACCCCTCAATACATTTTTGCCTTTCCCTTCCTAAATAAGGTTATGAAGTTACTGACTTATTCAAATAAAAGGTCCAACGTTTAAGAGACCATAAGTATGTCCTTTGGATCTGAACATGTGGTCAACTTCAATCTTTATGCGTTTTCAGAGAAATGCAAAATGCCCAGACCTGAGTCATGTGGGAGCAGTTGCACGATAAAGGGTTTTTGGATGGCGACACTGATAATCATGAGAAAGTACGTGGTCCACACTTGACTCACATTCCTACAAGGTTGTTGCTAGAAGGTCCTCAGCTGTCATCTAGCCCAGTGGTTCCTGACCCTGGCTGAGCATCGAAATCATCTAGGGAGTGTGTTTAAAATACAGTTTCTTTGGGGCCGGGCCATAGTAAACCTACCGAATCAGAATTTCTGAGGTGGGAATCCAAAGTCTGCATTTTAAATGATCTCATCTAGTGATTCTAATAATAAGCTGATTTTTTTAGATGAGGAAACTGAGGCTCAGGAAGGTAGCGGCCCGGAGCAAAGAGGCCGAACAGGAGAATAAGGGCAGAGTCCTTCTGCCTCAGCTCTCACTGACCCTTCTTTGCAGAGAACATCCACATTACTCTCCATCCTGTCATGATTTATCTTTCCATGTCTCCAGAACTACGAGTACTTTGATGCGTGGACCATGTCACATCCATCTCTGAGGCCTCCAAGTCCTTAAGCTTGATGCTTGAAGCCGGGATCCCAATATGCTGGGCAGGTTCACATTCTTAGCCCTCGTACTTCTGGTTTTCCAGGGGTGAAGGTTTGGGCCAGAAGCCACAGTTGCCCCCTTCCTTCAAACGGCAGGGCCGACTGCAAAGTTTCAAGTTTGCAAAGTTTTCGAGCCCAGTTCTCGCGCTGAGGGAGCCGGAATGTGTCGTGGCAGCAGGTTACCTGAAGCTTGGGCTGGGGCTGAGTGTGTGTTTGTTTGTCTCGGGGAATTTTGGCCTCCTTCCCATCACGCTATCGCCAGCGGCAGCCTTAAGTGCAAGGATAATGACATGCTTTGAAAAATGCCTCCAACATCAATTACCCAGCATTGAGACAGCTCCTGGGAGCTGTTCCTTCATGTCCACATCTTAAGCTGTGCTTATCGCTCTCACAGCTCTCCCTTTCACCCTGCATAATTCCGCAGGCCTGCCCACGGCTTTGGCCTGTTGTTCTTCAAGGCCAGGTTAGGAAGTCGAATGGAAAGATGGCTGGTGGGAGGCAAGGCGGGGCCGATCTGCAGTTTGCAGCTTTGTGCATGGAGATGAGGTCAGGAGCCAGCCGACAGACAAGTATGGAAGAAGAAGCACTATGCTCACTCGCCATGTGACTGCGGGGTAGATGCTCGCCCCTCTACTCCTCAGTTTCTTTGCCTGCACGATGAGGGAATTGGACTCAGAATCTTTTGGTTCCGATTTAATGGTGCTAATTCAAAAGCCAAGCTGTAGGGTCGGGGAGGGGCACCTAATGGGTGATGCTCATTCCATGATGTCATGGTATCCTATTCATCCCACATCCTGAGTTCACTCTCGGACAAGATGTGCTGTTATCCCAGGCTCAAGATATGACCTCGAAAGCCCAGTGCGTTATATGTTCATGCCCTGCCATGCTGGCTTCGGTGGGCCTAAGCTGGGCAATATCTCAGGCAGCCTACCTGCACTGTACTCTGGACATCTCAGCTTCTCGAAGGCAGGTTCGACATAAAACTGCTTTTCTAGCTGGATGTGAGTGCCTGAGGACATAACTAACTCTGCTTTTCGGGATCCCGTCCCCAGCCTCTCTTGCCTGCTCTGCAACATCGTGGGGTTTTTTTCGCACATGACTCCCTCAGCCACACGCCCCTCTAACTAGGTCACCTGCTGGCATTGGCTTAGCGCCAGCGGCCTGTGGTTGCTCTGACTGGAAAGGCCTTGATTCATCCTGTTGTGGAAAAACTCTTCTGGTAGGTGGTTTTGCTCTGGGGATTTCTTCTCTGCCTATCCCTTCTCCTCCCAACAAACCCCCGTCCCTTCTTCTCTTTCCCACCCTCAGTCTCTTAAGGATACGTGGGATGATCTTCATCTCAGAAGAGGGCACTATGGTGCACCAGAAGGGTCTACCCTTCGACCACCAGTGATGGCAACAGGGCCTAACTTGGGAGAATTTTAAAATCCTCCAAAGCCATGATTAATAAACTGATAATCTAAGGGAAACTCGTGTGTTTGTTATGCTAGCAAACATCAGGACAATGCTCTAGTCACCTCCTTCCAACCAAATTGCTTTCCTAATGCCCTTCCTATTGAGAAATCATGGAACCCCCTTGGTACGCTTCAGGTCGTAGTACAAGGCCTGGCCGGCACATAATAGATTGAATGAATAATAATGGAACAAATGAAGACTAAATAGATGTACGAGCCAAAGGAAATCGTCTTAGCTGAGTCAGGAGACCTGGATCAGCCACCAACCCACCTCTTAATCTTGGACATGTCCCTTTCTTCCTGGGTTTAAGTCTCTCTCGCTCTGTAGAACTAACTGGATGCTGAACTTAATGGTCTCTGAAGGGTCTTCCATTTCTGGCAGATCGCGACTCTGTAATCTGAGCTCCTGTACTAACTACATAAACCTCCAAGAAGTAAAAGAAACCTCCGACTAGTCATCAGATAGTATATGGTTCATGTCGATGGGAAAAAAGAATTAAACTCTGGATTTTGGACCAAGCTATTTTCAGAGAAGCCGCTGCTTCCCACCCTGAAAATGGGGATTTCTGATTGGGTCTCACCTCTATGATTTAAAGGCACAACATTGAAGGGCCCCCACTCTTTGCCCCTCTGCCCCGTCTTTGAAGGCCCAGGAGAAGTATGTTGAGCAAATGGTGTGCTCTAGGCTCTAGTGGTGGTTGGGGTGCACAGGTTCCTCGAGGTCTGGGAGTCCTGGTCATGGCAGAACAAAATTCTTACCTGCTTTTGCAAACACGTAGTCTTGATTTTGAAAACCTCATGCAGCCATGAAAATATATGCAGGTTTGCCTGCCTGAGACGAAAGGAAACCAGGGAAAAACCAAACAAAACAAAAGAAAGCAACAGAAAAGGTAGAATTTCTCTTAGTCTTTCTTTCTCGACCCTCTGGATTGAGTTTCCATAGGGCTCTGTGGGTGAAGCACATACACTTTAAAGAATCTTTTTGTTAAGGGTAACCTTTGAAAGAACTTCTAATCCTGGAAATCTATGATAGTCTGATTACAAATACATAACCAGTAGAAAGGCGATTTGTTTTGTGTATGTTCTTTGAGTTTGGTAAGTCAGGCTGGTGTTGGGCTTAGGCAGTCATATTTGGGTATATGGTAAGTTTCAGAGGGGAAGTAGAGGCTGCTGTTTGAGGAAAAGCAAATCATATTTATCAGAGAAAGAATGTATGCAGCCTAAAGTGTAATCAATAAATTGAAAAGCTGGTTACTCATACCCGCCACAGTACCTCATATGTACAGTTAGGCTCCGTGGTCAAACGTTAGATTTAGGCTAGATAATTCCTGAGGTATGTTCCAGTTCCATTCTTCATTTTCTGACTCTATGAGATTATTCACACTTGCAGTGCACATTTCCAATAACACTCCTGTGGTTACTTTCAGTGTTTCATCCCAGGCAAAGAACAAATGACCATGTCACAAGGCTAGACCTTGGGTAGGCTTGGTCATAAAGTGACATGGCAGGTTGGTGGTTAGTTATGGATAGTGAGCTATGAAGCAGGGAGAACTCTTTGGATCATCAGGGCATAGTAGCTCAAGAAGGGATCCTAAAGGAAGTCTGTGGAAGTGTCCGAGGGGTCAGTTTCTCACAGTTATATGCCTATTTCCATTGAAAGTCATTCCCCAAGGGGTACCCCCACCTGTCATGTGACAAATGTCTCATAGGAAAATGTGACAGTTAAATGTGCCACACCGATCAAATGCCTTTGGTGTACTTGAGCCTCCTTGGTGATATAAACAGAAGAGAATGAGCGTGGATTCAAATATGTCATGCTCTGTCAGAAAGAGAAGGGATGTGTTATCATTACCAAGGGGCTCGAGGGATTCCATAGTTGAGAAAGGGCCAGAGGAGGCCCTCTATTTCTAGAAAGAAGAAATTCAGTGTCTCTCTCCGCTGTCAGACTACAATTTGAGCTAAACGAGTAGCGTCATGGTATTCCTCGACATCCTTGGATCATGGTAACATGACCGGAATAGAGTTGGCAAGCCCCCCGGGTACCCTTCAGACTGGACATGCATTGAGGCCAGGCCAGCCAGTTCCACTGCCCTTCCTAGTTCCAGTCTGCTCTCCTCCCTCCGGCATCATCGGTGCTGATCTCAGCCTAAAATGTGCATTATGACCCATTGGTGGGTGATACGATTAGTTTATAAGGTCACAATCTGCATTTTAAAAAACACAATGCATCAGAAAATGTTAGAGTTTGTCACGCAGAGCAGAAGGAGTGACCGTTTTGTGAAATTTGTTTTAGGTATATATAAAAGTCACAGGTACAGTTTTAAATATATATTAGTTACATGTCCTTTTTACATCAAGACACAAATGTGACACACATATATATGTATGTGCAATGCATATATATTTTTGCATATAAATATACATCGATATACAAATGTACAGAGATCTTCTTTCACTGATGCTCACATGACATAGTTTCAATTGTCCTCAGTGTACAGTTCACTCTCCTCTCGACACACTCCAGTTGGTTTTAAAGTGTGGGGCCCTGGAACCACAGCAGCCCTCCAGGTGTAGTTTGCCCAGAGCAGAACAAAGCACAACTATCTCCTCTTTTGTTGCGACCAGTACATAGTACATTTCGGACAGCTCAGTTTAAGATTTCCAATAACACGACATATCACAACTTTGAAACCTATCGACCTTATTGTTGTTTAAAACCCCTAGGTATCATTCATACATGTCTCTACTAAGCTATAGCTTGTTTATTCTACAACTGTGCAGGTTGCTTTTTAATCCAAGCGTAGTAACTGTCATTTGTCTCTGTTACGATTTACCTTTCACCTTGAGTCACTTTTAAAAAGATACACTCACACATCCCGTCCATGACCATCTTTACGCATATTTAAATCGGGTTTCACTGGCTCAGAAAAAGCTACGTTGAAACCCCACATAGCTCTTGGTCAGCAGGTCATATATATTTCCCCTTTCTCTATCTAATTATTATGATGTCCCCAATCCGGTCAAGCCAGTGTCCTCACTGTTTTCCTCCTTGTACCTTAGGCTTTGACAACACTAAACCGTCATCTTATGCTATCCTCCTTCCTCTAATCCATTTTTCATGACCCAGCTTAAGTCACTACATCTTCCATGATGCTTTATTCACTTGATCTTAGCCAAAAGGCCAAGAAACGATCATGAATCACGACACCTCTGAATCACATTGATCTGTCCTCTGAATTTCTAAATCTCTATTGCATTTTTTATATTGCTTCACATTTAATATTATATAAGAATATATATGTATAAATTAACATCTTACTGTCTGCATTGGAGGTGTTTGACCGAGTCATACAAGTGGACACTCTAGAGCCAGACTGCTTAGATTCAAATCCAGTTCTACAGATTGCTCATTGTGTCTTTATGCAAATTAACCTCTCTGTGTGTCTCAGTTTCTTCAAAATCAGGATAATAATTGTATGCATCGCACAAGGATGCGTGGTTAATTGATATGTGTGAATTACTTAGAACAATGCGTGACACATAGAAACACTCAATAAATTTAGCTATCATTATGATTATATACTATACGCTTTCACATATTTTATTTCATTCGATCTGAGAGGAGGTTAGAGTGTGGATTGTCGTCTTTATTTTACAAATGAGTAACTAAAGCTCGAGAGATTAAGTGGCTTGTTCAAGGTCATACAAGTGAGCTGTCTTAGGGTTAGTGGGAGATTAACTATAAAGTAGAGTAGAAAATGTTAAGGGCCATGAGAAGGGGGAGAAAAAGGCCCCCAGGAATTTAAAAGTTCTTCTGGTCGAAGAAGCAACGAGGAAGGGGTTGGATGGGATTGGCTTTGATGAAAGTCTTTCGAGCCATTGCAGGCAGAGGGAGCCCAAGCGGGGTGGGGGGCAGTGGAGGAGGTGGGGTGTTGCTCCTCCTACGTTATCCTTCTGGTGTAGAGGACATGGGTTAGGAGGAGAATGAGTCTGAAGAGGAGATGCCAGGGCACGGCAGCCATGTGGAGAGCAGGCAGAGAGTGGCGAGCCAAGGCTTTGGACCTGTATTCCAAATTTGCTACTCACGAAATTCCTAAATATTTGGTTACTGTACTGGGCTTTTACAATCCTTGATTGATGAGTCCTGGTGACTTTATCAGATGAGCCAACGGGCCTCCTGGGAAAGGCACGCACTGTCTGCTTAGTTCTTCATTAAGCTGTACAGGACTGAGGACAAAGAAAAACCAACGGCTTTCTCAAGTAGCTTCCAGTCTACGTAATTGACTTATGTGTAAGTTGTGGTTGTCACATGGTGAAACTGTTATTCAGTTGACAGTGTTCTCTAATTCATGAGTAGGGCTGTGGGAGAGAGGCAAGAAATGTCTGAAGAAACTGCCAGGAGGCATGAAGGCACTGGTTGGGAAGCAAGTCATTCTTAGAGTCCAGCATGAGGGCTGAGAATCATGGTGAGGTTCAAGCTTGGAAAACAGTAACTCGAAATATGAGTTTCCATGTACACTTCTAACTCGGCTCCCTGGGCCTTCAGCTGCCCAGTGGGGAGATAATGGAAATAAATAAAGAGGAAAATGCAGTTGATGTGGTTTCGATTCCTTTGGATGCTGCTGCAGACACATGTGAGTGGTCATTATTACGGGATGGGAAAGAAAGCTGGATGTCAAATTAGGATCACTATCACTACCACTACTGTAATTACTATTAAGAGTAATAATATTAATAAATATGCGTGTGATGCGCCAATGGGAGCCTGTACTTGGGCACTGCCCCTGCCTAATGGGCTCACAGTTGAGAAGGACCTGAGGACAGTTTCCCCGCTTTCCAATTTGGGCTTTGTCTGGGTGGGCAGTCCTTAGGACCAGCCCTTCCCAGTGGGCTGGGGTAGCAGTGCTCTTTTGCGCTCCCTGCTGGCCAAGCCTTGCCCATGCAGCAGCAGCAGCAGTAACCCCCGCCCGGCCTCCCTTCTCTTGCCTGGTAAGTTCCTAGAATGTTGAAGAAGTAGGAAGAAACCTTAGAGGACACGAAGTCCAACTCCTTCATTGTACAGGTGGAGATATGGAGGCTCAGAGAGAGACAGGGACTTGACTAGGGTCACACAGTGAAGCAGCATCAGGAACAGGGCCCTGAGTCAGCATCTCTGGATAAGGAGGGAGGAGGAAGGGCAATATTTTTAAAAGCTCCTTGGGTGATTCTAATGTACGGTCAAGATTTAAAATAATGTTCAAGAGAGAATAAGACTGACATCTGTGACGCCTAAAGGACTGACTCCCAACAAAGCAGACATCTCAGCTACTGCTGTATTGACTCTGGGCCACCCTGCACCTCAACAAGCCCCTAAATCCCAGTATGTACAGGGCCTAGGAATCTGGGTCACTGATGCTATCCTGAGCCCCACTGACCTCCTTCCCCCTCATCCAAGAAGTATTTTATTCCCAGCCTTCTTACCTATCACAAGGGCCTCTGAAGAGACTGCCTGTCTCCAGTGGGAAGTCCACAAACAATTTTCCCTAATTTCTGACTTTTCTTAGAGGCCCCCCACACAAGTCGTGTCTCTTCTCTGGCTCTCTCCAAGGGGATCAGACTATCTAGAACCATCCTTCAGCGCCCACCCAAACTGCTGACAGTTCTCAGACATAAAGCTTGTTTTCTAAGCTCCAGACATTGAGGTAGACTGAGCACAAAGCAGGGAGAAGGAAGCAGAACCCCTGATGCCTGTTCTGCTTTTCGCCTGCCATCTTACTGTCTCTGGGCCCATAGTCATGTGTAAGATGTACTTGCCCCGGAATGAGAGAGTAGAGATGTGTCTCTCTTCCCACACCATCAAGTGGTCTTTCTCTTTTCAGAAAAGTTCGGTTTATCAAAATATTCCACTAGTAAAACTAAGCATTAGTAACACTAAATAAATAAATCCCCCTCTTCAACATACTGCATACGCCTATCTTTAAATACTCGGGCTGCAAGGGATTATTAATACTTGCTTGCAACACAGGAACTTTAGTACTTTGTGGTCTTTTGATACCCTCCGTTGGTCAGATTTCTGCTCCGTCTTCTACGTGTTTCCACGTATAACTCAGTGCCAAAGAATGTGCTTGTTAAATCTTCCAGGATGGTGTTTTGCGGGCTTTTAAAATGTAAAATCAAAGCTAGAGCAATAAAGAAATTCCTTCGGGCCACTGTTATGGGAGAACAGCTTGTTCTGTTCATGGCATTGGGTGGTGGGTAGACCAGAGTACCCAAAACCCCAGCTAGGCTCTAAACCCTGCCTTACTAGAGCCCCACTTGGATCCCTTCAAGCCAGGTATAGACCTCTGCTCTGGCCTCTTCTGGTCACTGAGCCCTGACCTCGATCTGGGTATTTCCAGTGCCTCCTATCAAGGTCAGAAGCCGAGAAGCAGTGGTTCCTCAGGGGCTGGAGCTGAGTTGAAGGCATGACAGTCAACAGACAGAAGTGCAGATTAGTGGTGGCCCCCAGTGGAAGCACTTTTCAGAGAAGGCTGTACCCCTGCCAGTTACCTCGGGTTCTGGAAGAGGAAAACTCACTGAAGGGGGAGGTCTGGGGTCCCCATTGGGATTCTGGTTTACTGTGAGTTTAGGGGATCCACCAGTTCGAGCTGCGTGACTGTAGGGGAGTGGCTTACATGCATCCTCAGTGTGTAGAATGATGCAGGTTAGGTTTATTGGGTCAGGGCGGTCAACAAAACGTTAATTTTCCTAAACTTTCTAACCTTATTCTACCCTTGTCCTAATAATCACACCCACTGTTGGAAGAAAACAGTTGTATGTGACGCTCTTTCCAACTCTTACCCCACATTGGCCATTCTCTGATTTGCTTCATGTTCTCCAGGACTTGATGATTAACCGGCTAGAGAAAGGAAGGATAAGGGGTGCGTAGAGCAACGAAGGCTACATTCAGTGGACCTAGAAGGGCTACTGTAATTGAATGGCTTTGATTGACAGCTAGCACGTGTGGAATGAACATGATAACTCGTGCCGTAGGTCAGGGCCATGGAAGCAAAGAGCTACAGCTCGAGGTGGATCTCTAGAGACCTTGGCTGCTGCACAGCACAGATCCTAAGGTAGAGGCCCATTCCTGAGAGACACAGAACTCCTCTCACTGCCGACTGGCTTTGGCTTCATGAATTCCCGATGGCCTTGCTCACCCTTCCTCGGAGCGTAGGGCACACCTGGCCACTTCCACGTCCGCTTCGCTCCCTCTCTCTTTCGTTCGGGTTCAGACTTCCATTGCAGCCTCATGGCTCTCCTTGCCTTCTCGGGCTTCCTTTCCGTTCAGTCTCATTTCCCTTAAGAAATCCTTGCACGTTTAATTGCATTTTATTGTCTGATTCTTGGAGGCCCCAGACGAACACAAGTTATGACCATTGTAAAATCAAATGTATTCACCTGCAATCTGGATCTATCCCGAGTCCTGTGCCATGAGAGGCCATGGGGCACTGTTAGAAACAGTCAACAGGTTTCTGAACATTAGACACAAATCCCTAGGGTTTGGAGAGACTTTAGGAGGGACTCGAATTTATTGCTTTGCTTTACCCCGTATCAGTATCTCAGATGAATAAGTTTTTTTTTCTTTTTTCCACTGTTTCACATTAATGTCTTATATGCCTTCTTATGGAGGAAGAACTTTTTTTTAATTAAGGGATAATTGACATTATATTATATGCGTTTCAGGTGTACAAAATAATGATTCGATATTTGTATACATCGCAAAATGATCACCACAATAA
Organism: Pteropus medius; assembly: GCF_902729225.1. Classification (NCBI taxonomy): domain Eukaryota; kingdom Metazoa; phylum Chordata; class Mammalia; order Chiroptera; family Pteropodidae; genus Pteropus; species Pteropus medius. The sequence continues at coordinate 267,691 of NW_024356247.1, forward strand.
GTCCACCCTTTGTTGCTCTACACACCACCCCTTAGCCTTCCTTTCTTTATCTATCTCTGTGACTTATCTCACTTAATATAATGCCCTCTGGGTCCATCCGTGTCCTCACAGATGATGCAGGTTCACAGGAAGATCTCTCTCGGTTTCCATTTTGGATTCGGAGTCAGGGCAAAATGCGACTACCACTTTTTCTATGTTTTCTCAGTTCTTTGTTATCCAAACTGTGGTGTTTAACTTTTTCTGAGGGACAGAAATGTGTTGGAAGAGGAGTGCGTGTGTGTCTGTGTGTGTGTGTGTGTGTATGAGGAAGAGACGGAGAGAGAGAGAGAGAGAGAGACAGAGAGAGAGACAGAGAGAGACAGAGAGAGAGGAGAGCATGCAAGTGAGACATGTCCTTCTGCAGTTTGTTTCCAGCTTTGCTTGGCGGTTCCGTCACACGCAGTGCTAGGCAACACACATGGTGACCTACTTTTACAAGAAAGCTCTTTTCGGAGTTGCAATCTTTACCTTGCTCCTTGGCCTGGGATGGGTCTGCCACTAAACGACAGACGCAGATGTATGGAACAGAGGGTCTGTGGTTCTGGTGTCACTACCAAATTAAATTATAAGGTGGAAAGGCATTCTAGCTCTGATCTCTTTGTTGCCAGAAATCACATCAGAGATTTGAAACTTAATCACTTCCACTCCCCCTAGGAGAGATTCAGCCTTAATCCCATCTCCTGGCCCATCTGGAGAGGCCAGGATGCTTTGTTCCAAGCTCCCGATTTTTCTAAATCTTACCCTGTCCCCTTCGGTGGCCTTCACTCTCTTCTACCCTCAGTGGAGTGTTTCTTCCTGACCCCTTCGGCCCAGCCCAAGCCAGCTCCTTCCATAGCCGCCCCTCCCCTTGAGCTCCCTCTTCCTGTCCCCTCTTCCCGCTAGTGGCGGAAACTCCACCTCTGTTGACCCAGTATCTTTGAAGAGGGTCTTGAGCTGCCCCTCTGAGTTTGGGTGGAGCCCCTTGTAGGTATCGAGAGAAAGATCTGGAATCAAGGTTATTTGTGCTTTCTGGTTCCCAGGCACCTTTGGCGGCTTGAAGTTCTCTTCATCTGAGGTGCTACTTGTACTGAGGTACTTGTTTCCTGGGTAATCTCCTGACTGCCAGTATTTCACCCAGAGCTTTTGGTTCCAATTTGGTGTGCTTGTCCCAGCATGTCACAACTTCACTATGAAGCCTGCTGCAGATCTGTGGAGAATGGCCTTCCCCAGAAGGGAGGGGGCAAGTTCAAAGGCCTGGAAGACCATGACCAAAGAGAAACAGGACCGAGCAGAGGACAGATAAGTAGTTGTGATTAGGACGAGTGTAACAGGGGTTCGTTAGGGGTTCAAGACACATGTGAAGAAACTGAAGAGAAAATATTATCCAAATAAAAGCCCTTCGGGAATACCACATACAGGCCCAACACAGGGGTCTGGCTTGGGATTCCCAAAACACTTGGGCCACCAACTTCTGCCTCTGTCCTGAGACCATGTGCAGGCCCCTTTACCTCTGTGGGGCTCAGTTTCAACAGCTATCAAATGAGGGAACTAGACCCTATCATCTTTTAGGACAGATAGGGAAATAGTAGGTAGCCTGGGAAAGAGGACCTGTACAATTCTAGAGATTATTCAGAACCCCTCAGAGGGAAAAGGTGGATGAGGAAAAAGTAAATGAGAACAAATCCGTGGAGTTTCTGCTTTTATGATTTATACAACATGCTTTACTGTAAGACTGCAACTGGAAAGGAAAAAAAGGTTCTATGAACTTAGAACGATTTTAAACTTTCTAACTTCTAGTCGCAAGTCTGGGAAAGTAAGCATTTAGCTTTTATAACTTCTGCAATGGTGACAGAAATAGAGAAGAGAGCCGAAATGGATTTTGAGTTAGCCCAGGAGCATCTGCTACAATGATTTTGTTGCTCGAAATATAATTAGTTTTTTAGAGCTCATGAAGTTATAATTGACGAACAATAAACTGTACACATTTAAATTATTATTTGGTAGATTTTGGCAAGTGTACACACTCGTTAAATCTTGCAATAACCCAGATAATGAATATGTCATCCCTTCGCCACCACCCCTAGGCAACCATTGATCTATTTTGTCACTATAAATTAGTTGGCATTTTTTAAATTTTATGTAAATGGAATCATACAGTACGTACTTGTTTTGTCTACAGATTCTTTCACTCAGCACGATTATTTTGAGACTCAAAATAATGTCGATCGATATTTTGTTCTATTTCATTGCTAAGTAGTATTCCATTGAATAAACATAACATTGTTTATTCATTCACTTGTTCGTAAATATTCTGGCTTTTTCTAGTTTTGGACTATTACAAATAAAACTTATGAATATTTATGTAGAAGTACTTTTTAACTTAACTAATGACTTCCATTTTTAAAATCTTTTTTTTTTTTAGCAGAAACTGACTTGGCAACTGTTGCATGCGTGTTTCTCTTTTGTACTCAAGGCTACTTTTGGAAGTTTTTGTTGGTGATGGCTCACATCCTTTTTGATGTAATCATACATCGCTGACCCTACAGTAGCACTTCCCTGAGCATAAGGAATGGATTTCTGAAAACTTCTGTAGGAATAATTTCAGTCGAAAAACTTAAGACTATTTGTATAAAAAGTTGTCTTGGGGAGAATGAGAAACAAAGCACTTGTAAATATGATGTATTTACTAAATCAAACCAATAAATGTCATATCAAGGGAAGATAATATTCTTTTCAAACGCACTCGCATAGACAAAGACTAGAGTCTGTACTCAGCTAGGAGAGATAAGTCCATCAGTGAGACGGGACAGAATCGTACGATAGTTAGTTTCAGATGTATTGCTCCACCATGGAGCCAAGGAATATGGCAACGCGGAGGAATCCGGCCTTTAGGGTTGAGCTGCTGTTTAAGGAAACAGAGTGAGATAGAGATCTATCTGGTCTTCCTTTCAGGCCTCCCCAAGGAAATGGCCATACTTTTATTTCATTCTTACTTTATTTTGGTTTATGTTTCCTTAATAAAATTCAAAATGGTTCCACGGGAGTATTTGGAAACTAAGAGTGGCTCTCAGACTGGGAAAGAGCGTGGCTTGAGGAGACTTCGCCACAGTGTGGAAAGGGAGAACCCGAAATGGGCGATCCAAGCAAAACAACTTCGCCCCGGATTCTGGAGCCCCTGTCTGTGTCCTTGACAATTAGTTACTACGGAGAAAGGCAAGACGAGAACCCTTCAGAAAGCACTGACTCATCGACGGCTACAACACCACAAGTTCCCACTGCCCACTCTTCAGACTCTTCCCCTGGGCCTTGAGGCCGCTCGGACCAGCTTGAATAGAATTTCGCCGTACTGGGCTGCCAGAGAGGCTGGGGATGGTGTTCAGCCCATCCTGTAGGTTGGAGACAATGTTTGTGTACCAGGGCAGACCCCAGTGGCAGGCAGGAAAGGGCTGGAGAGAGTTGGAGAGAGATCTAATGAGGAGCACAGTGCAGTTTTCTTCCGCAGCCAACCCCCATGTTGGGGTGACAATTCGTGGAGATGGGATGCGTTGTTCTTGGCTTGCTTCAAGCCTCTGGGCAACGAACAAAGCGGTCAGGAGGCTGTGTGAGGGGCAGGATAAAGGTGAGGAGGAGACCGAAGGGAGCTGGTGGAGGATATCTGGACTAGGAGCCCCTGGGGCTACCCAGGCGACTGACTGATCTGCTTACAAACATTAGAACTTCCCCTCGCCGGTCCTCCCAAACCCCAGGGACTGCAGGCTGCTTTGCTCTTGTAGACCAGGAAGAACATGATGTCCTTATCTCGTGGGAGAGGGCTAGTCAATACCACCTCCAAGGAGAGATGAGAAGACAATCAGGAGAACTGCGAATCCAGCAAGCAACGCCACTGGGAGAAGCCTGCGGAGAAGGGTGCAGGCTCCACCTAAGGCCACAGGGTTCCAGGAGTCCGGATGGGCGGTGGATGCAGACTCCATAGTCTCTCACCAATGCTTCAAAGCCCTGCTGCTCAAGGCTGGGGTGAACTTTTTACTTTTATTGTCTCTATGAGCTTTTTCTAGAACTGGCTCCTACAAACATATGAAACACAAACAGCTGCTTAGGCGACAGTGTTCTCCGCCCCTTTCCCTTACTGCCTACTCGCCGTGCCTCCCACCTGAATGTATTTTGTCTAGGGTCTGCCGCAGAGCCGTGTTTCTTCTAGGGCTCTAATTCTTGGTGCCTCTCATTGTCACAAAGAAGGTGACCTATTATCGTATCTGGTGAAAACAAAGTTGCCCTTCTCAAAATTACTTCAGCGAGCTCCGCTCTGGCTGCAGCCACTCTGAGAACCAGCTCATTCACATTGGGGACACAATCAAACATCTGGAACTTATGGTTTGGGTTCCATCAGACCATAATGTCCTGATCTAAGTTAGGGTTATCGTGGCTTTAGCATGATGGAAAAGCCCATGGCTTTGTCACAATACTCAACACTTAACGACATGACCTTACAGAGCTTTTGGACTTTTTAGCCCAGGTTCTGGATTTTGAGCCCAATTCTAGCAAACTGGATTGCTTTTTGGCAATGGAACCAATCAAGCCAGACATTTTCCTGGGAAAACTGATGGGTTGCATTCAATTCAACAAACCTTTCCCAAGCATCTGCTTTATTGTGGGGGAACAGGCAGCCCTGACGTGGAGTGGAGTAGAGGGCATAGGGTGGTGGCTGATGGTTAAGGCTCCAGATTTGACAGGACCACTCACTGTAAAATATACTCCCTCCTGGACCATGTATTTTGAAAGATTTTGTTTACTAAGGAGTATGAGGATTAGATAATTCATTTCCTCAGCTTGAGTCATAACTGCCAATCTGAACTTCTGACCAGTAAAGATTACGATAAAGCCAAACAAACAAACAAACAAACAAAAAACTTCTCAATTTAGTGAGCATGTGTTACAAGCCACCTTATCCTTGGGTCAACCCAGAATTTGCTTGAGGTTTTTGGATTCATTCAAAGACACTTTTCTCTTTTTCCCTTGACTCCCTTTTTACTACCTTCTACCACTCTCAGAAGCTGCTGGAATAAATGGTCATTAAGCTGCCATCAGCCCTGTGGTTGCCCCAGGGAATCAATCCAAGCTGTGGCTCCCCCATGGAGTGGTAGGTCTTCTTCTCTGGGCTGTTTCTCCCCAGCTGTGAAGCCTCTGTGAAGTGTAGGCAGGAACCAAGAAACCCCTTAAAGACAAGAAGAGAGATCAGCTCAAGGGTCCTCACTACAGTTTAGCTAAACTTGAACTTCGAGGTCCTTTTGGTGTGCCTGCAGTTGTTCAGCGGACCGCTCAGGTTGTTAATGCTTCTTATGGGTCCCTTTCTTACCCCAAATGATACGCTCTCCTGAGATTTGGAGACACAGAGCATTGGATAACAGAAAGTACATTTTGGATTGGAAAGTGGAACACTTCCAGGGTCATATGCCAGGTTAAGGAGATCATATTTGGTTTGGGGACAGCACGTACCCTTCCCAGGCTGAATTAGGTCACCAAATACCCAGGTAGTCTCATCCAGAGACAAAGAGAGAGATCTAAGGCCTTCTAAGGGCTTCCTCCACTTCTCCTTCTGCTTGTCCTTCTCTCTCTCTCTCTGTACCTCCTCTGCCCACTCAAGTTTAGCTCCATTTAAAGAAAGCTATGCTTGAAAGTGGTAAGGGTCCTTAGGGAAAATCTTTTCAGAATCCTTCATGATAGCGACGGAGAAACAAAGACCCAGTAGAGTAAGGAACGCACTCGACTTAGGCCACACAGCAGGTGAGTGTTAGAACTGGGAACTGGGGTCTAGGGCTGAGGGTAGAAAGGAAGCTTCAAAAAGCAAGAGGGTATCCCCTAACCTGGACTTTGTGGTCACCTCTAGGGTTGCTTTGTAGTTTACCCGGTGGACAGCTGGCACTGGTACCAAAATATCTCAGAAATAGAGATGCTGCCTCTGAATAATTCTTTTGGAGCTTGAAGACTGTGCACGTTTAATTTTGCAAAAAGAAAATCCTAGTATAGGCAAGAGCCTGTAGGAACAAGGCTCAGGGCAGGTTCTGAGGGAGGCAGCTCAGAGAAAGCCCCCAGTGACAGCCTTTGCAAACTACACGGTTTACAAAAGCCTAATTGGTATTCTTGCCTCCTCCCATATAGTCTACAGACCGATTGTTGTTGTCAGGGCATGCTCCATAAAATGGAAATTCGATTTTGTCACTCCCCAGCCCAGAAACCGCTGAAACCCCATTGACTTGATGATATTAGACACAAACTTCTGAGCACATCATTCAAGTTCCCCGATTACTTTTCTGGGCTCATCTTCTTCCACCCCAAAGCTACCTAAAGCACCCACACGTACTTTCTTCATTCACACCATATCATTCATATTTCAACTCCAAACCATTGTTCATGCCGTTCCGTCAGCTTGAAATATCTTTCTCTGTTATAAACATCCCACACCAGAGTGATACATTTATCGTAATCCATGAGCCTACGGTGACATATAGTCATCACTTGAAGTCCATAGTTCACATTCGGTTGACTATACTCTATGAGTTCTGATGAATGTCAAACTCTCTTGATATATGGTCTCTCCCATTCTTTCTTAGAATTTCCTTCCCTCTGATTACATCACGCATCTGTTCTTGCATGTTGTCCACTTTACCCATTGGAACCCTTACCATGTTAATCACGGTTGTTTTAAATTCCTGGTCTGATAATTTTAACAACCTAGCTGTACCCATGCTGTGTTTTGTAGTCCTGTGATTAGATCTCAGTCTCTTAGTGAGCCTGTGCCTCTGGGCTGTGAATTTCACAAGTGCTTCTCAGGTCTTTCTACCCCCTTAGGTGGACCAGGATGGCTGGATGGGACTGAATTGGGTATTTGTCTTTTCCTAGGTCAGTTGAGCTCTTGATAAAACCCCAACAGTATTTAGGCTCTAGTAAAATCGTTTCTCTTGAAGATAAGCCTTCTTAAGAAGAACACAGTATTCCGGTATATTTCAAAGTGGCTACACCCTCACCTCCCACCAGAAACATGATAGGATTTTTATCCAGACTTCGGTGTGACGATCTGATAGAACTCCTGAAGTAAAATTTACAAGAGTATTGGACTCTCCCTATGATAAGCCCCCATGGGATTTTTAAGTTTCAGATTCGTTCACACTGAACCTACAGCAGTTTGTCCGCTACAGTCCAGGTTCCCTATCCTGGTGCAGGTTTCCACGGGGGGTTCTACTCGTTGGTTTCTTCTCTGCTAAGTTGTGATTCTCTAGATTCAAGTGTCTGTCTCTATAATTTTTGGTACAGTAATTTGCCCTGCGACCTCACTTGTGCGATGGGTCTAAGAAGAGTTGTTGATTTTTCAGTTTGCTCAGCTTTTTATTTGTTGTTACATGCCAGACAGAAAGCCTTGCCCATTTTAACAATGGGATTGTCCTTTTATGGTTGTTTTATGTGTTCTTTATGTATTCTGGATACTAAACCCTTTTCAAATAAATGATTTGCAAATATTTTCTTCCATTTTGTGGGTTGTCTTTAGTTTCTTGCCAGCGTCCTTTGAAGCACAAAAGTTTGAAATATTTTATTGTGGTAAAATATACATAGCAAAATGTACATTTTAACCATATTTAAGTGTACATTTCAGTGGCATTAAGTACATTCACATTGTTTTACAACCATCACCACCATCCATATCTAGAACTTTTTCATCTTCCCAGGCTGAAATTCTATGGCCATTAAACACTAACTGCCCACTCTCTCTTCCCCTGAACCCATGGCAACCAACATTCTACTTTCTGTCTCTGTGAATTTGACTACTCCACGTGTCTCATATAACTGAAAGTTTGTTGGTCTCTCTCATTTGCCAGCTCAAATCTACTGCTGAGCTCTTCCTTTCAAGTTTTCAGTCTACTGCCATGCCACCCTGAACTGCCTGATTGCATGAAGCTAAGCAGGGCCAGGCCTGGTTAGTACTTGGATGGGAGACCACCCGAGAATACCGGGTGCTGTAGGTGTTTAAAAAAATAAAATAAGTTTTCATTTCGCCTATTGTACTTTCCAACTCCAGAATTTCCATTTGATTTTTTAAGAATTCTATATCCGTGTTGATATTTTCTCTGTGATGAGACATCGTCATCATGTATTTTTAAAATTCTTCAGGCATGATTTTCTTTAGTTCTTTGGACATATTCGTAACAGCTGCTTTATCTTCTAAGTGTCCCACAAAACAGTTTCTATTACCTGCTTCCCCCTCCTCTGTTCATAGGTCACACTTTCCTATTTTTTTTTGCATGTTTCATAATTGTTTTTGTTGTTGAAAACTGGACATTTCAGAAAATATACTGTAGCATCTCCAGATAGTATAATTGACTTTCGGGACTAGTTTGGTGAAGCTTATTACCTGCAGTATATGGCCTCTTTGTTGCACCTCAGAAGTAGCAGCCTTGGACATGTACGCAGCATCGCTACCACCGGTGATTACTATGGTTTTAGCAGGGCCCTCCGTTGCTTTCACCAAGAACCCCATTTAGCTTGTAGCTGGTCTATCTCTAGTGGTATCAAACCCAGCTATTAGCCTGCACTAATTGCTTCTTAATTCCACTGTTATTTTTTCTTAACGATGCCCATGGGCATAAATTGCTACACGATCTTATCCAATTAAAGCACACCCTTGCGGGGACAGGCTGTTACCAATTTTCGAGACTTGCTGAGATCCTAGAATACATCTTCTTAGTTCTTTGTGGTCCTCCTCTCTGTTAAGCTTCTAGATAGTCTACAGTTGATACTATTATCATGGAGCTCCCAGTTCCTTGTTAATTGCTCACCACTAAGAGCTTCATTGTTTCTAATAATGGTCTTAGGCAAAAACTCTCCACTATTTTTTCCAAATAAAGTTACTCCTTTTAGGGAGAGCTAAGGAGCTCTTCATTCTTAGAATCCCGTCTTTCCACTGGGCAGAACTTCTTCACTGCATTTGAGCTGGAGGTGGGGAGAACAGCCCACGTGTCCCAGAGTAACTTCCCTGCTCTGTGAGCAGAGTGTACTGAGCAAGAGAGTAGCTACTGCTTTTCTTGACTCATCTTTGCCGGCATGTAACCTGCGCCCTACGAGCGAACTGGGGCAGAGACGAGCGATCAGAGACTCAATATTCTTGGCCTACTATATCTGGAGTAGACCTGCCACTATACCAGTAGGAGCTGGATGGTGCAAAGGCTCCCCAGCTCCCTTGGTCCCGCCCATCTGGAATAAACTTCCGCAACATAAAGCTGGTGGGGAGGGACGATTCCAGCATCCTACCCTTCTGGAGATCAAACTAGCTCAGTACAGGGTAGTACAGGAAGACAGACCCCCTGCCCATTATTGGCCACAGCCCCGAAGTATAGAGCTTTCATCGCACTGATCTGGGGAGGAGGGGCAAGGATGGGAGAAAGTCACGGCTCGAATGCCGTAGAGTCCCGCTGTTATTACCGAGATTTATTGGAATCTCTTGAATAAAAGTTACTCCATTTGCTGTATGACATTAGGACAACTTTTTAAAAAATTAAATGTCACCAGTTATGGCAGTTTCACTAGAAAATGGGTCAGCAGGACTCATTGTACCCCGTTCTCCTTTCTATTAGTTTTTGTAAATACCACCCACCCCCCACACACACAATCTTCTTCCTTCCCTCTGAACCAAGACGAAGGCCTGGGCGAGGAGGACCCCACCTGAGCGGGGCAGCGGGAGAAGCCTGCACTCAGGGCAGGAGTTGGGGCCTGGCCACTCCGGAAACGTGTCCATCCCACCGCCTGGCCCCTTAAGGAGGCTAAAGACCAGGAGGCAGAGGGGGAGACACAGGCCACAGGGCCCTGCAGCCAGACAGGCTGGAGCAGCTCCCCGCCATGCAAGACGGGGGGTCCCCGAGCGGGGACTCGAGGCCTGCGCTGAGAGACGGAGGGGCCTTGGCTCCGCCGGGAAAGAGGCAGGAGCCGGAGTTAGAGACAGGAGTTCATTAGAGACGGGGCGATGCTCCGTACACAGAGCGCGGCTTCCTCTCGCTGAGACCCCAGTGTTGCAGGACTTAGGCTCCTGTGTGTTTTCCTTTGAAGGTCCTGGCTGCAGCGAGAAAGGCCGAAAGGCGTGGGAAGGATCTCGGCCTTTGTTCTGCGGGTCCCCCGCGGTCCGGCCTGAGGGAATGAATGGTGGCGTTTACTTTGTGTGGGGACTTAGAGACTCTGTCTTCCTGTTTTCCTCTCCCTGGCGGGCCCTGCGCCTGACTGCTGCGGGCGAGCAGTTGTGAGGAGTCTCCGCAGGAATCGTCCTCTGTCCCGCAGGTCCCCCGGGGTCCGGCCTCGGCAGTCAGCACGTTGCGGGCTCGAATCCAGCTCCCTTTAATGCTTAGTCTTTTGTGTGCTTCTCATGCCTCGTTCCTGTACCGCCTCGTGGCAAGAAGAAGCCGCAGGGACACTGAGGGACACAGGCCTTCAAGGCTGAGGTACAGAAAGGGCTGTTGCAGAAGGACGAGAGCTCACTGTCATCTGGGGTCACTATCTAAGCAGAGCCAACGGCCACATGTCAAGGGGCCTCCCATTCAGCAAGAAGGTGGGCCCCAGACCCCTTGGGGGCCCGTGGACCCTAGAATGCTGTGGTCCTAGCATGTTTGGGGGACAAACCCAGCCCGGTCCCCTCTGGCCTAGGCCGGCAGCTCAGAAATGCCCCCAGGGACTGCAGGCCTTCCCTGGGGTTTCAAAAAGGAGCAGCATTAGCATTCATTAGGACTCTAATTGGCATCTTAATTGCTAGCTCACTCTCTGTCTTTTGTGTTTTATAGTGAGCGCCTGCTCTCCAGCCTTCCCCACCCCCCCACCTTCCCCGAGGGATCAGCTCCCAGCTGTGCCTCACCTTCCCTGCACCCACCACCCACGTCCCCCAGCGAAGCTCGGAGGCGAGGATGAGCGTCCCCGTCCCCGGGGTATCTGCAATGCACCTTCTCCCCGCCCCCCACCCGCTCCAGTGAGCTCAGGAAATCGGTTTTAATCCACTGGGCTCCCGTTGCTTAGCAACGGAAAGAGCCTGCACCTAGCAACCGGGAACCACAAAGATGCTGCAGAGAGAGGGGCTGTGTGAGCCCTGCTCTCGCTCAGCTCCTGGCTGCCGGCCCCCCGCCCCGACGTTCTGGCTCACTGGGTGCAGACACCCTTCCGCTCTCAGAGGCCGGGTCCTCAGAGGTTGATCTGTGAGGCGGCTCCTAGGCCTCGTCTCCCATCCTGCCAGCCTGACGCCCCTCTGAGTGTCACCTCCCAGACCTGCAAGGAGAAAGCTCTTGATCAGGCAGGGTGGCGGTAGGGCGTGCCCTCAGCAAAGAGAGACAGAGGTCACCTTTGTGCTGGTGCCTCCAGTCTGGCCTGGAGGATGGGAGTAGGGTGGGCCAGGCCCCTTTTACCCTGGGCCAGAGCTATGCCTGCCCAGGGGTGTGGGTGTGGGTGGCCGTGCCCCCTTCACATGGTGATCCCAGCCCCTCTGGGCCTGGAGGGAGGCAAGGGATTGAGCAAGATAACTCCCCCTTCCAAGATGGGGAAACTGAATCAGACATGGGCCCAGGCCCATACAGCCTCTCGGGGACAGATGGGTGTGAGCCAGTGGCAGAACACAGGGCTCCCCAGCAGAGTAAGCACGCAGGAGACCGCCAGGCCACGGTGCAGCACCAGAGGCTTCTGCTTCCCCTCCCGAAGGGTCAGTGAGGACGGGCGTCCCCACCCAAAGAAGCAGCTGCCCGTCCACCTGGCTCCTGGGATGGCCCTGCCCGGGGCGATCCGCAGTGCACATTTTGCAGTTGACCTGCAGCTTTCCTGGAATGTTTGAACTTGACCCTACTTCAGGAGTGTGTCCCAGGCGAGGCCGTCCACAATCTGACTCCGTGAGTGGGTGCGAACCAGCATCTCCCAGACCTCGCTGGTCTTCACAGGAGCTGCAGGTGCCTGCATCACCCCGCCCCTGCTGGGGAGCCTCCAGCTCTGCCCTAGGGGCCGCCTCCAGGAATGCACTAGGGAAAGTGGGGGTGTGGGATGCGGGAAGGCGACCTCCAACAGGGCCCCCGCCCTCGTCGCTCCCCCTGGGCCGGGCCCCCAGGCAGGGCCAAGCGCTACCCCGGGCAGCTTCTTTCTGCCTCCCCCCTCCCTTCCCCTCTTCCCCCCTTTTCTCCCTCCCAAGAAAAGGGCTCTGGCTTGTGCCTTCCATTGCCTGGCAACCAAACGGGCCGTCACAGGCTGAGAGGAGCAGCAGAGACGTCTCCAGGCGCACGAACCACGCACGTTCTTAAACTGGAGATTGTTGCTCTCTGCAAGGAAAAGCCTGCCCCAGTCAAACGGATGAGCCACACTCGGGTAAACACCTCCCTGGTCCGCCCTTTTCTGTTTCCCATTTGAAACAGTTCGTTATGGACAATTTCAAGCCTATACACAAGGGGAGCAGCATAAGGGGTCCCCCTGCGCACGCCGCCCACCGTCAGCGAGTGCGCGCCCCCGCCCGGACCGCGTGCCTGTCGCAGTCAGTATCTAGCTGCGAAACGTCAGAATCCCGCTTGTCACAGACTCCGGCATCATCCCGTCGCCTCTCGTAATTAACACTTTCATAATGTCGTCAAGTACCCGTCATCGGTGTTCAAACCAGGTGTCTCGGCAATGTCAGCAAGGGTTTTTGTTTGTTTGTTTGTTTGTTTGTTTGTTTTGCCCCCAGACAATTTGAGTCAGGATGTAGCTAAGTAAAATCTACACATCAATCTGTAGGTTCCCGTTGTGAATACCGCGGGGAAGGAAAAACGATTCCTGTGCACTCTTGAGTTCTGTAACGGGGGTGTGCGAATTAAACCGATGGAAGACAAACGAACAGGAGGAAAAAACAGAGTTTATTTACGTGTGCAACGTCCGTGTCCACAGGAGAACTCAGCGATGCTAACTCAAAGGGGTGCTTAGAATTGGGGGCTCATCTACCATGCTAATAGACGAGAAGGGGTAGAAATGCCCTTGTGGGGAGAAGAAACGCCTTTTGGGAAAGACATGTGGATTTTGAGAACAAAGACTCGGTAAGAAAGTTCGTGATGACACTTGTCTAGGCAGGCGCGAGTGGTCTCTCTGTGTCCTTCAGGGCCACGCGACGCCCCTTGGAGGAGGGATCTGGGGCAGATGTCACTCACAGTCTGCTTTCTGGGAGCAGAGGCGCCCCGAGAAGGAATTTGGACGGGGCGGGCACGGCCGCTGCCCCTTTCACCCGCCGGTCCGTGTCCTGCCAGCCTGTGTCAAAGATGCGTGCTGCCGCACCTGCTCCGGACCCCCGGGCCCATGTCCCTTCTCCCAGGCGGCTGCCCTCGCGGGGGCCACGTGCCGCCCCCCGCCCTGCTGCCCTGCTGCGGAAGCTGCCTGCACGCGGGACCTTGATTCCGGACGGCTGCGACCCGACCCCCCGCGGAGCCTCAGGCGGCGACGCCTGTGCAAGGCGCTCCTCACGTCCCGGGGGCCAACTGGCCGAGTGCCCGAGCGAGGGGCCTTCCCCCGCTGGGTGGTCTGGATACACAGGGGAGTGTCGGAGGCGAGATCCAGGACCCCGGGCGGCAGCAGCCATCGGACACGCCAGAGAACTGGGCGGGCTGACCTGTGGCTGAAGGAGGCCTCTTGGCTTGGCCTGCGGGGATCTGCTCTGGCCCCAGAGCCTCAGCGGCAGGGTCGGACCCCTGCTCTTTCCTTTTCCCGTGTTACCCCTGGCCAGCAAGTTCCTCCCTGCGGGTCTCAGTTCCCTTATTTACACAATGCGGGGGCTGAGTCAGACGATCTCCAGGGGCCTTTTGGCCTCCATTTGTCTACAATTGCCAGGAAAGGGAGAGTCACTACACTCCTAGGTAACTGGTTGCCGATCTGAATTATCTGTCCAGTCAGCTGAGACTTCCTACCCGTTTCCTATTGTCTCTGGGCCTTATTTCCTCCGGCCGAGGCCCACAGAAGCGCGTCGATCGTGCCAGAAGTACCTGGGTGGGCATCAGGCCTTTGCATTACCGCAACTCAAGTTACAGTAGTGGGGAAGGGGATCCTGCAGCCCGCAAGTTCGTGCTGCCAACCCCGAGGCGTTTCACAAGACAGCAGTGCTCAGACATCATGGGGACGAGCAATTGTGGCACTGACTGTCTCCTCGCCATTCGTGTGCCCAGCCTCTCCATTTTCCGGACAAGGACTTGTCTAAGGTGACACAGAGCCAGGACAGGGAGAAGCGTGGGGTGGGGAAGAGCTTTTCCACCATGTATGTGGGGAGAGCGGTCCCGGAAGTCAGGGGGAAAGCATAGGAAGATGTGCGTTTCCTTGGAACAGAAAGGGAAATGTCCTTTGGACCCTTGGGCCCCTCTCCCAGACTCTCCAGCCATGTGCGGATGCTGTTTCTTCGCCACTGGCGCTAGTAATTTAAAGCAACGCTTACTGCAGGATTGTATTCTGTAACGGAATACACAATCTCGATGAATCTCTAAGAAACAATGACCAGTCACAATGTCATTCTGAATCTGCTCCTTGAATCCTATTTACTCCATTTCACAGATAGAGAAACTGAGTTCCAGAGAAGGGCGATCGTTTTCTCAAAGTTCCATAGCGACCCACTGTAGAACTGAGACTCAGGTTTCTTAATAATAGTTAATGTTTCTAAATGGAATAACTAGATGTCCCAGTTTATAAATGTTGTCCCGTTCTAATTATAGAAATTAAAATTCCCTGTCAAAACTAGCTTGGTTTCGATGATGTACATTCCATTCATTTTTCCTCAATATTTCATACAGTCCGTACGATAACCTTATAATGCGACTACTATTAACCCCGTTTTACAGAGTACGAACATTAATTCGAAGGAGTTAACATACTTGCCTGAAGGTATATAAAAGGTACATGGCGAAGGTAGTGCTGGATGCTCAGTTGTCAGACCCACCTCTTACCATAGAGGCTTGGACTGTGTACGGAACAGCTGCTTGATTTCTCCTTGTGCCCTGTCATAAAGTTATTTGCCTCGGCTGCAGAGAGCGAGTAGCTCAGAGTAGGAGGGGTCAGAAGGATACCCTCCCTAGGCCTGGTGCTGAAAAGCCTTTTTAGTGGCAGCTGATGACAACGGCGCAATCCAGTTGAATAGGGAGGTTGGAGAGGGTGCAGCTGTAGCCCCTTGAGCAAGTAGTTCCCCGGGAAAACCAACTTTGTAAAATTGTCTCCCCCTAGATGCACATTACTTCGTAGCCGAAGGGTACTTGAGACAACCACTTCCCACCCTGCCCTCTCACGTTCCCTCGTGCGAAAGTTCATCCTGACAAGAGCCAATTGTCTCCTAATAAAACCCAAACTTCAAACCCATAATTAGGCATTTATTTCTGAAGATGTTTGTCTTGGCATGGAAGTCATCCCCTCTAAAGAGCACATGTCTCAACAAACAGCTCCTGTTCCTCTTTACCTTGATGCTTGCCAGCTTGCTCACCCTGCCCCCACCCTGGCTCTTGGGGAATGCCACCCACATAGAGCGATGGAACAGGCTGCAGTGGGAGCTGGACAGCCTGGCTCTTACTGATGCCTGCAAAACCCACCAGGTGCGGATCGTTAACCAGAGCCCGAATCAGCCTCTGGCCCACTGTGTAGAAAGGGCCTCCGGCGTCTTCCAAGCAACCTTGGACCTGAGGGTAGGGCCTCAGCTACTGTCTTCAGAATGTTCCCTGAAATCATGTCCATCTTCCACAGGGTGGGAGAATTCAGGGAACATCTTTGGGGTCCTAGATCTAGGATGTAGATACATGCTTGAAACTTTGGAGTCCTCCTTAGCTCTGTCATGTTCGGTCTCCACAAAGAGTCTTGTTTCTTTTTAATATCTTAAGTCTTTGTGTACTAGAAAAATACAGCATGTTTGTTTAGGCTCTGGCACTAACAGATAAGTGACTTTGGGCAGTACACTCACCCTTTGGGCTTCGTTTTCTCAGGCATAAAATGAAGAGGTTGGTTTGGATGAGTAGCGTGTTGTTATTCCTAACTGCTGTGAGTGTGGTTCACTCCTACATCTGCCCTCATTGGCAAGTCCCTTCCCACCTAAAAAACTCTGACATCACTTTCCTCAGTGGTGGCTTCCAGTGTTGCCTCCATACTTTTATGGACACAATGACCGCAGTTATCTTTTTTGACATTCTTCTTGAACCACGTGTAGGCTCTCTAGTACCTAAAGATCCAGCTCCTTCCTGACCCTGTTATTCAAAGCTCTCCACACTTAGAGCTGGACAAAGGCTCGGGACACATCCATTTTGTGAAGGTCTCTGGATATTTTTTAATGGAAAAAAACGTCCAATTAAGCTATTAGAAATTGTGAAACTTTTGAAACATTTACCTTTAACACCTAAACATTTAAAAACACATCATGCAAATACAATGCCATATATGCCATTCCCAAGATAATGACAGGATTAATATGGTCTACATCAAATACGTTTTCTGAATTAGAGCTCCAGCCAAATGGTCCTTCTGACCTCCTCTTGTTCATTCCAGTCCCCACAATGGACTGTGACAATAGACAATACTATTTGAGCCGACTGGAGCTTCCCAAACTTGACAGTGCCGTAGGTGATGCAGATGTAGCCAGGCTGGCATTTGGGATCACTGGACAAGCTCCCTTTACATGTGTGTTACCTTCTTGCTTGGAGTGGCCAGACCTTTGGCTTGCATTGTCCCATAGCCACCTCAGCACCTGAGGCCAGGCCAAAATCCTGGCAGGTTCTTAGTCTGTGTTGGTTTCAGGGCTGAAGACCAACGTGGAGATCTGTTTACAACTCTGCTCGTGTTCCTGCCCTTTACTTACCCCATTCGGGAACAGCACAGAGCCCCTAGAAAAAGACACTCCAAACCTTCAAGACCCTGACATTACCTTCCCTCTTCCCAAATTATACTTTTCAAGCCTCTCTAGTCCTGTCTCTACAGGCCCACGACCTTCTCTTCAGCCATGTCATTTCTGTGTCAGCTTTCTTTGTGACCTGAGATCTACACTCCAATTACAAGGAGACAGGGAGAACTCTGTGCTTCTTTTGTCTGATTTTCTTTTGACCCATACTGCTTTCTTTGCTGCCCTGTGGGCGCATGCACAGGTACTCAAGTGAAACAAGCCCGGACTTGAGAATTAAGAACTTCGAGGAATTTCTGTTTCTGGTACAGTGGGAAACCTGGGGTAAGCTGTTTGCCTTCTTTGCACCTTGGTTACTTCATCTATTGAGAAGGTATCAAAATAATGAGATTAAACTCTGACCTTGCTGGAAGATGTCGTGTTTACTTGATCTCTGCCATTCCAAGCACATGGTAACCACAGGGTGCCTTGAGAGTAGCACCAATAAGTGGGAAGTCATGTTAGCAATGATGTGAGATAAAGTTGGGAACAAGGGAACGAACAATAGACTAAGGGTCAGAAGGCCCAAAGTTAGGCATCCTTCCAATACTCATTTGCTTTGGATCCTTGGGCAAGCCAGCGAAGCTCTCGGGCTGTAATTTCTCCCTTTGCAAAATTGGGTACATATAGCATAGTAGCTAAGAGCAAGGGCTTTAAAATCAGACAAAACTCTTCCATTTACTAGCTGTATGACCTAGCTTAGTCACCAAATCCCTCTTGGTCTGTTAACTCACTTGAGGGAAAGTATAAGGGGGCACTGAGAGTATTTACTTTATGAGGTTGTTATGGGGATCGAATAAAATGACAGCTAATATACATAAGGATCTAATGAGATGAGATCGAAATTAAAAGACGAGTGTTAGGCCCTTCCCTCTCTCGCTGCCAAGAGTTTTATCTTGGGCTCTGGCTTGCTCAGTGCTGTCGCCTTCCCTTCCTACCCGCCCATCTTTGCCATCATGATGATTTGTCCCTCTTGGCGGACGGAATTGGAACAGGGGATTCAAAATCTTGACCTCCATCCCTCTACCAACTCTACCACTCCCATCCCTACTGCAGAGGCACCTCTCAGATAAGTAGCCAGCGCCCAACCCAGGCCAAGATGGCATATGAAGACACGCTATTTCATAATGGCCATTCACCAAACCTGGCGTAGCTAAAGGAGGGGCGTACTGTGTGGCTGTGGGGTCCGCTTCTGTAGTGGAAAACATTTCATTTGTACATGCCAGGACTCTTATATTACCTCACTAAATCTTTGCAAAGCAAAGATTTTAGTTGGTATTTTTATGATATCCATTTCCCCTACACTTAGAGTAAGTAGGTTCCTCAAGGTCAAACAGCAAGTAAGTAAAATATCTTGTTCTTAAATCCATGTCTGTCTGACTTCACAGTCTGCACTTTTTACCTCTCTATTATAGAAAGATTAATCTATTCCAGAAACTTCCTGTAGTGGTACAGATTCCAGGATGGCCAAGCTGAGGTTTAAGGAAATTTCTCAGTTGGGAAGCGAGTCGCCATCCACTGTAATACCCTCTGGCCTGCAAGGACTTTCTGTTCCTTTTCTGCTCTTTCTGTCGTTTTCCCTATTTCTCTCAGAAAATACTTAACAGAAAGTGTCAGTATCTCCGGAAAAGGCATTTTTAAAAAACTTAAGTATAATTGGTATATAACATTTTATTTATTACTTTACCTTTAGGTATACAGTATAGTACTTTGACATTCTTAAATCTTACAATGTAAGTTACTACAGTAAGTCGAGTAATCATCTGTTACTGTGTAAACTTATCACACTAACTATTACTGACTATATTTCTCCTTCGCCTTTTACACCCCGCCCCCCCAACGCCCCTCTCATCTGGCAACCATCAGTTTGTTCCTGCATCTATGAGTCTGTTCCTGTTTTGTTTGTTCATTTATTTCGTTCTTCGGATTCTACATATAAGTGACATCATACGGTATTTGTCTTTGTCTCACTCGTTTCAGTCAGCACAATACCCTTCAGGTCCATCCATGTTGTCACAAATGGTAAAAATGCATTTTTAATGGCTCAGTGATATTCCATTGTATATATGTGTCATCTCTTCTTTATCCAGTCACCTACTGATGGGCACTTAGGTTGCTTCCTTTTCTGGCTACTGCAGATAATGCCACAGTGAACATGGGGGTGCATATGTCTTTTCGAATTGATGTTTTGGATTTCTTCAGATAAATACCTAGAACTGGAATTGCTGGGTCACGAGGTCATTTAATTTTTAAGTTTTTGAGGAACCTTCATGCTGTTTTCCATAGTGGCTGCACCCATTCGCAGTCCCACCAACAGCGTGTGAAGGTTCCCTTTTCTCCACATCCTCACCAACACTTGTTGTTGGTTGATTTATTGACGATGGCCATTCTGACGGGTGTGAGGTGATATCTCATTGCGGTTTTAACGTGCATTTCTCTGATGATTAGTGACATTGAGCATCTTTTCGTATGTCTGTTTTCCATCTGCATGTCCTCTTCAGAAATATGCCTATTCAGGTCCTCTGCCCATTTTTAAATCAAGGTGTGTGTGTGTGTGTGTGTTGAGTTGCATGAGTTCTTTATAAATTTTGGATATTAACACCTTATGAGATGTATCATTGGCGAATATCTTCTCCCATTCAGCAGGCTGTCTTTTTGTTTTGTCGATGGCTTCCTTTGCTGTGCAGTAGCTTTTTAGTTTGATGGAGTCCCGTTTGTTAATTTTTTCTTTCGTTTCCCTTGCTCAAGGAGCCGTATCAGAGAAACATATTACTAAGAGCTATGTCAGAGAGTCGCTGCCCATGTTTTCTTCCAGGAGTTTTATGTATTCGGGTCTTATATTTAAGTCTTTAATCCATCTTGAGTTTATTTTGGTATATAGTGTAAGAGAGTAGAAAAGCCTTTTTATATTGAAAAATGAACTCTGCCCATGTTTTCACAGTTCTTCACCTTCTGCCCTCTTTTCTCTACCTCAATCCCTCTGCTCTCAGAAGGAATCCAAGGGTGCTAGGGATTGTCAGCAGATTCATGCTCAGAGTCAGGAACATTGCCTAATCTTAAGAGTGAGATTTCCTCTGGCTTTGAGAGTTCATGAAGCCATAGCGGGAGGCCCCTAATTGTGGAGCCAACATTAGAATTTATCTCAGCTCTGAGAATCAAAGCCTTATTGATCTTGGCAGCCAGTCTTCTCTGGATTGATTACCTTGTCATCTGTCCCAGGCCAACCGTCCAAGGTTTCCCTCCTAATGCTGGACTGCAAGTGGTGTGTGGACAGCAGGTTTTGGAGACAGAGTGATCACTTACCTGTCTCCTTGGGGTGCCTACGGGAATGAGCTACCTAAATTGGCTACCTTTTTAGCTCGAAAGTGTTCTCAAAGCTGAGAGTAGGGCCCTACCCAGTATGCGTCTCGGAGCAGGAATGGGCTCATTATGTCAGCATTCGTTTCTTTTTTTGGCTCTGCAAAGGCCCCGATGCTTCCTGAAAGCAGATCTTAGAAAATTAGCCATTTGACCGCTGCTGTTCTTCCCTAATTGTTGGACCGATCATTGGAGCAGCCACATGTTTTCACACAGGGTGTGGAGACTTGATAACCTAGTAGGGAGCAGCTGGTAAGCTCTAGACGCCATTTCCCGTACCAGCTGCATTTACTCCTTCCGTCCCACAGGCTCAGAGATTTTTCCCCAACCTCACAGGGCCCTGGTGAAATAAGGCCTCCAGCCAAGCTAGAGGTTTGCAAGGCAGAGATGCTAAAATGGCAGCGAGCCAGACAGAGGAGTGAACAGTGCATGGCGATGGAGGAAACCTGAGGCCTTGCTGTCTACCCTGCCATGAACCTAAGCCTGTGGATTTCAGTGTCTTCATCTGTAAACAGCAGGAGGATCATTGATTAGCCTTTGCTTCATGCCTCTAGATGCCTAGTAATATGCGGCCGGGACCTCGAGGGTGGGGAGAGACCCAAGACCACGAGAGGAATCCAGATTGAGAGGCGCCGCCTATGAGTCCAGGAACGCCAAGTCCACAGAGCCATCGCATGATTGAGCATGACTGTGACACAACGCCTAAGGAGAAAGTGGTCAAAGGAAGTGGCCTGGGGGGCAGGGGGATCTCCGGGACTTTGTCATGGAAACCCAGGAGAGAGAGACCCAGAAGGAGTAGAACAGTGTAAGAGGAGATCTGAGCAGAACACTTACTAGAGGCCCGTCGGGCTTCATGATACAGTCGAAGGAGCAGTAGAGTAGGAGTCCAAAGATGTGGGTGTTATTCCCGGCGTCATGTGCGTCTTTAAGAAGTTTGGGGGTCGCTCTGAGCCTCGGTTTCCCCATTTCTAATTTTTTGATGAGGAACAACAAACATAACAATAAACGCATATATTTTCAAGTACAATTTGACAAGTTTTGACATATGCACATACTTATGAAACCACCACTACAATCAAAGTAATGGGCAGAGCTATCCAAAAGTTTCCTCATGTCTCCCTCCCGCTCCACTCCCTGCCCCTCCTCAGCCCTAGGCAACCACTCATAAGCTTTCTGTCACTCCAGATTCGTCTGTTTTTCTAAAGTTTTACATAGCTGGAGTCATACACTATGTATCTTTTGGCAGGCTCTGGCTTCTTTCACTCAACATAACTATTTTGAGATTCATCAGTGTCGTTGCATGTCGTTTGTCCTCCTGACTGCCTGCCTCCCTTCTTTCCTTCCTTCCTCCCTCCCCCGCATCCCCTTCCTTCTTTCCTCCCTTTCTTTTGGGGAGCTGTTGCTGGGGAAGTGTTGATTTTATTAACATGAAAAGATCTCTAAAACATGAGTAAACTTTTAAAAGCAGATTATAAGTGGTATCTACTATATAGACTGTCTTCGACAAAACTATATAGATATATGTATAGAAAAAAATCTGTAGGAATGCATACCAAGGTAAAAGCACCTGTCTCCAAGGGACTGGAAGTGTAGAGATTTTTGCCTTGCTTTTCTGTTTTCTAATTTTTCAATTGTGCAAATATATAGCTTTTAAAAAGTGGGAAAATGTTACTATATTTTAAAACACCTTTATTGAGGTATAATTGACGTACGGTAAACAGCCCATATGTAAAGTACACAATGTAAAATTTGATATATGTGTATATCGTGGCGCCCCACCATATTTGATAATTAGCATATGTATCATCCTCAAAAGTCCTCTCCCTATCAATAGGCAACCGTTGCTCTCCTTTCTGTCACTGCGGATTAGTTTTTATTTTCTAGAATTTTATATAAATGGAATAAAAAGCGGGAATTTTTAGTCTGACCTCATTTATTCTTCATATTTGCTTTCCGATTCATCCAAGTTGGTGCATATACCATTTCTTGGTATGTGTGTATCACAATGTATTTATGCATTCACATTCTGATGGACGAATGGGTTGTTTCTAGTTTTTTACATTACAAATACAGTTGCTATGAAATTCATGTACAAGTCTTGATGTGGACATATTTTTTCATTTCTTTGGAGTCGCTTTGTCATCATAATT
The DNA here is from genome assembly GCF_902729225.1 of Pteropus medius. NCBI lineage: Eukaryota > Metazoa > Chordata > Mammalia > Chiroptera > Pteropodidae > Pteropus > Pteropus medius. Next base: position 290,125 of record NW_024356247.1, read on the forward strand.
CTATCTATAACCTTTTGAGGAACTTCCAAACTGTTTTCCAAAATAATTGTGCTATTTTAGATTCACAGCAGCTGTGCAACTGGAACGGGTGGTCAGTTTTTAAAATTTTAAATGTTGATTAAAACATATATACTGGCATCTCATTGGGTTTTAACTTTCCCTAATGACTATTAAGGAAAGCATCTTTCCATGTATTTAACATCCATATATCTTCTTTGGTGAAGTGTCAGTTTATCAGATATGTGATTGGCAAATATTTCTCCCAGTCTGTAACTTGTGTTTTAATTATCTTAAAATTGTATTTAAAGAGTAAATTTTAAAAATTTTGATGAAGTCAATTTTATATATTATTCATAGCTTGTGCTTTCTGTGTTCAATTTAAGGAATCTTTGCCTACCCCAATGTCACTATGATTTTCTCCTAAGTTTTCTAGAACTTTTATCTTTTCAGTTGTTACATTTAGGTCTATGATTTATTTTGAGTTAATTTTAGAATATAGTATGAGGTAGCAATTAAATTCCACCCTTCTCCATGTGGATAGCCAGTTGACCCAGCACCATTTGTTAAAAAATATTACTCTTTCTCTGTTGAATTGTTTTGATACTTTTGTTGAAAATCGACTAGCCATATATGTGTGGACCTATTTCTGGTCTCTTTATTCTGTCCTATCGATCTATATACTTATCTTTATGCCAATACTACGATGTCTTGATTATAGAACTTTATAGTTAGTCTTGAAATCAAGTCATTATAAGTCCTCCAACTTTGTTCTTGTCGAAATTGTTTTTGCAATTCTATATCCTTTTTATTTACATACAAATATCAGAATCAGGTTGTCAAATCCTACCAAAAAAAAAAAAACCTTGCTGGGATTTTGATTGAGATTGCATTGTATCTATAGAACAATTTGGGAAGAAATGATATCTTAAAAATATTGAGTCTTCGAACCGATGAACAAGATATACTCCTCCATTTATTTAGGTTCTCTTTAATTTCTCTCCACATTTTGCGATTTTCAGTGTAGAGATCTTGCACATATTTTAATCAAATTTATCCATAAGCATTTTAAATCTCATATTCTAAATGGTATTTTCATTTCGATTTTTAATTATTCACTGTATTATATAGAAATATGATTTGTTTTTGTATGTTGACTTTGTATCTTGTGAACTTGTTTACCTCGCTTATTAGTTCTAGTAGCTTTTTTATAGTCTTTTGAATTTTCTAGAGACAATGATGTTGTCTGTAAATGGAGAGAGTTTTAAATGTTATTTCTAATCTGTATGTCTTCTTTACTTACTGCACTGATGAGAACGTCCAATGCAACATTAAACAGAAGTAGCGAGAGGAGACATCCTTGCTTTATTACAAATCTTAGGGTACAAGACTTTAGTCTCTCATTATTAAGTATGATGTTAGCTACAGATTTTCCATAAATGCCCTTTATCAGATTGAGAACGTCTCCTTCTATTATTATTTTGCTGAGAGTTTGTACCTTGAATGGATATTGAATTTTGTCAAATACTTTTTCTGCATCTATTGAGTCAATTACATGAGATTTCAAAAAAGTCTGCTATAATCACATACTGCATGGAGTGATTTTTGGATGTTGAACTAACCTTGTATTTCTGAGATAAATAGTACTTGGTCATGATGTTTTATCCTTATTATATAATGTTGGATTCTTGTGATGTCTTTACCTGGTCTCAGTATTAGGGTAATACCAGACTCATAGAATGAGTTGGAAAAGTGCTCCCTCCTCTTCTATTTTTTGTAAAAGTTTGTGTAGGGTTGGTATTTCTTCCGTAAAGGTTTGGGATTCACCAGTGAAGCCATCTTGGTTACTCCCCTATGATTCTTGAGGACCCTTTCAACTTTAACGTTCTACAGTTCTGATAAGGTGCTTTTCCTCAATCTTTGTGTTTGTGTTCTCCCTCCGTCTCTTTATTTCTTGTCTGTTTGTCTCTGCCTCATGCCTCTTTCACATACTCTCTATCAGGTCAATTTCTGACATTCTGTGTCTGTAGACGCTGACCAGTCCCCTTAGAGAAAGCTGAAGAAACCGTTTCAATTCATAGTTCCTCCAAGCATTGATGGTTTTTGCTTTAAGAATCACGTGTATTATACCTTAGCTAGTAGAGTAGATAACTGACCATTATGCTAAACCAGGGGTTGCCAAATCAGTGGGCCATTAAGTAGAACCCAGTCACCCCTGAAAGACTGGGGCATTTTCAGACCTGACATGACCTCAGTGTGACTATCTGTGAAATTAAGAACTGGATCCCTAGATCTTATGATTCCAAGAATGAAAGTAAGTAAATAACAGCAGCAGAGAGAAGGAGGCCAAATCACCTAATAAGGGGGTAAAAAAACGACTTATGTTTTCAGTGATTATTTGACCTTACAAATTTTAACACTCAATAGCAGATAGTCCATTAAAGTTGGTATGTTTTGAGACCAAGTGTGGAAGGTTAAAAACAGGATTTGTTTAAATGTGCAATGCTTGGAAAAGAATGTTTTCCAGTATTACCCTGTCAACCCAGGAAAACATCACCATGTCCTAATGAAGAAAAAAAAAAAAAGAAGAAAACGTTGGCAGAATCAAATACCAGGACAAATATGAAAATACTTTTGGAATTTTTAAATAAAGTTTTGGTACAAATATGGAGTAGAGTCCTAGACACAATGTATGGTGAGTCGCTAACAAAGTAAATGAGCTTAGAGAGGCTGAGAGCTGGCGGAAAGCTTCTCAACCCACCATTTTTCAGAAAAAGAATCAAGGTTTGTAATCAGCTTCCTGGAACAACAGTATTTCGTCTATTCACTGGAAAAATAATTATCTAGCACTTAACTCTGGGCCTTGCACAAGGCTAGAGAAATAGTTAATAAAGGAGGTCCGGAATCCTGCCATCTCAGTCCCCAAGGAAGACCAGGGTGTTGCATTTCTGTCCTCTGGAGCTCCTCGGCTGACCCCTGAAGCGTCTTCACTTGCCTCCTCTTAAATGTGTTCTACCAATCCTTTCAGTCATCTGAGTAATATGTGCTGATCACCCGGCCAGATGTGCCAGCATACCATCAGCATAGTCTTGAGCTGCCTGCCACCTAACCCACATGGTCTCATGCCCTACCTATGCCATTCTTAGCACCCCACTTACCCCAACGACATTTAGTTCCTTTACCATGTTCTAGGGACTCTGAAGAGGGGTAGAGATGGAGCAGAAACGGGAATATTTCTGGCAACAGAGACTCCATTTCATAGTGCCATTTTCTCCACTTAGCATTGGATACGGCAGTCGGATAGCTAAGCCTCAGAACGTGAGCTCCTAATACTATTTGTTATTCCTTCATCATACCGTGGACCTTATTATGAAGCTGGGGCTCTTGACTAGATGGTTATCTGTCCCTATGTCACCCCCTTCACCTCTCTCTCTCATCTACTCCTTCCCTAGCTTTGCCTCTTCTTTGGCTTTGCTCCATCATTCCCTTATTTGAGCTTCTGTGAGTTCCCCACAACAAGAGGAATTTGTGAAAGCCTGTAATTTATTTGGAGAGTTTAGCTCTCGGAGTATCCTCTTCCCCTTTTTCAACTCAGAGGGAGAGCTCAGATAGGTTGGCTTTTGGCAGTCGAGGAATGAGAAATCTGGACTTACATTTGAGTTCTTTTCTGAGCAGTCTCCTTGTACTTCAAAGCCTATGAGCCTGGGTAAGGAGCCAGGGCACTAATTGGGCATTTGAGTGAAAACACTTTTTTGCATAAGGAATCTTGAGGGTCAATAGGCCCAGGATGTAGCTGGAAAGGCCAGGGTTCTGCTCCTGTGCTGCCCAGGCCCAACAGAAGCCCAGCTGGCTGTGGGTGCCTAGAAGAAGAAAGCAGGGGCTACCTGCTGAATACAGACATTGTGTTCACTTCAGGTATAGGCCTTTTGGGGGCAACTCTCTAGGAGAACTTAATTAACCTGAGGGTAGTGGTCGAGGCTAAAGAGAACTCTGGGAACCACGAGATGAAAGCTGTGGATGGCGGGTTTATGCGCAGTTCATCCTCAAAGAATGTTTATTAGTCAGAAATTAGGCATTTGTTTAGTACTTAGTGCAGCCGTGAGTTGAAAATAACGCTTTCTGCTTGATGGAAAGTTGTGGGATGCCACGTCTGATTTTGCCAGGTCTGTTTAGAAAGATGACCCTCTACATCTGTTAAAATCTACATTTTACCCTTCCAAATTCTCCCACATCTCAGCTGCAAGAAAGGTAAAAGGTAACCAATAGCACTCATTGACCATCAACATGGTTATAATTATCATCATTATTATGACTGTTGGTTCTTTTTCTAAAATATAGTTAACCCTCAATTATTTTTCTCCTACTAAATTTTTTGATAACCTTTCCCACCAACAATCCTTAAAATACTTTGTCTTATATCATGCTATTCTTCTTTAGTCGTTAATCTAGCTATTAGGTTACCTTACTTTCCCTTGATATAGCAAATTTTCTTTTACTTGGAATTTTCGACTTCTCTGAAAATCTTTAAATAGAAAATTTTACCCTGGCCTTGAACCACGAAATTAATGTATTTTATTGCCCTATTTAAAAAAAATGTGTTCTCTGTTCTACTGTAAGATCCTTGAAGGCAAGGACTATATGTCACTTATTTAGCATATTCAGTGCCTGTGAGATAGCCATTTGCCTGTGCCAGAGAGGATTTTAAATAACTGTTAAATGAATATCACATATAGATGGCTCATTTTAAAAAATATATGTTTAGGCTGACACCATCTTTGGATCAGCCCAGCTGTCACTCTGCTATAATAAACCTTGCTTAACCTCTAATAATATATATATATTATATATATATAATATATATATTTAATATATATATATTTTTATATATAATATATATATTTAATGTGTTGTGTGTGTGTGTGTGTGTATAAACTATATTAAGGTACTTTTTCCTATTCCCACCATGATGTATGGCTAAAAACACTGGACATTATATATAAAACAAACATAAGAAGGCTGAAGGGTGGAGAGAAAAATGCCAATGGGCTCAGGACCTCAGGACCCAAGCAACAACGCAGCAGTGAATTACCTGGGTTTCCTTTTTGCCTCATATATCTTAGGCCTGGAGCTGAAGAAACCATCAGTCCAGAAATGCCGACAGAAACAGACAAAATAAGCCCCAAGAAAAGCCTGATTTCTCTAGCCTTAAAACCAGGAAAGGGGTGGCCTAGCAAGATAGAAAACTTTTAGATAGTAACTGCTCTACTCTGGCCGAATTCCAAGGGGAAAAATGCATTCCATCTGACCTTTACCAGCAAAGGCCTACTGGGGATCCTAGACTTCTACACTCACCCAGCTGTAACAAGATGCCTCAACCTGCCCGTCGCTTCCCATGCTAGGGTAATGTCAGACAAAACTGAGTAGGGAGCCAGGAATTTCATCCCTTACTCCTCCCCCGTGATGCCAGTGGGGACCATGCAGGGAGCCTGGACTTTCACCCTTGCCAGACTGTCATCTCCAAGTTTCCTCTCATTCCTGAAGAGGTGCCAAGGCAGTGTCAATGAAGGTCAAGCAGAAAACTAGGTCTTTCACCATTGCTCAGCATAGTATCAATTGAAGCAGTATGAGAAATATTAATAAGAGACCTCTAGCTCTCCCAGCAAGGAAGGAATCAGAGGAAGCCCATTCGAAATCTTGAACACCAACCCTTGCTCAACAGTAACAAGGTACCCATCCTCCCCAGGGTGTCGATGGAAACTAAGCAGGGAACATGGACTTCCTCTCCCATCTCTTCCACCCATCTAGAATAATGAGGTGGGTATCTTGCTGGCATGGTGTCAGAGGAGGCCTACTAAAATGTAAGATTTAAATAATATCCAGAGTCTCATAACATAATATGCAAAATGCCTGGGATACAATAGAAAACCACTTGCCACATCAGAGACTAGGAGAATCTCAACTTCAATGAGAAAAGACAGTCAACTGACACTAACGCTAAAATAACACAGATATTGGAAGTATTTGATGAGAATTTTAAAGCAGCCGTCATAAAAATGCTTCAATGAGCAATTACAATTATACTTGAAACAAATGAAAAAATACCAAGTCTCAGCAAATAAATACATGGTATAGAGAAGAAACAAATGGAAGTTTTAGAGCTAAAAATTACAACTGAAATCATCATCATCATCATCATCATCATCACTTTACTGGATGGACTCCACAACACAATGGAGAAGACAGAGGAAGGAATTAGTGAACTTGAAGATAAAACAATAGAAATTATCCAATCTGAACAACAGAGAGAAAATAAATTGAAAAAAAGAAAGAAAGAACAGACGCTCAGGAACAGTGAGAGAGAAATAACACCTTAACTAAAGGGAAAAACAAATGACAGTGGATTTCTCATCAGAAATTATGGAGGGCAGAAGAAAGAACATTTTTTAAGTTCTAAAAGAAAATCCTCAACCCAGAATTGACAGTGACAATGCCCTTCAGGAAAGAAGGGGAAATCTAGAAATTCTCGGAGGAAGGAAAGCTAAGACAATTTGTCACCAGCAGACCTACCCTAAAAGAGCGCCCAAAGGAGGTTCTCTAAACAGGAAGAGACAGCAATAAAAGAAATTTTGGAACATCGAGAAAGAAGAAAACAATGAAGAGAGTAAAATTATGGGTACATGCAATAGATTTTCCTTCTCCTCTTGTGTATTCTAAATTATATTTAACATTTGAAGCAAAAATATAATAATTCCTGGCGTGGTTATCAATGCATATAGAGGAAATATTTAAACAATTGTATCGTATTGTAAATGTGGGGTGAGCGAAGGAAAATAAAGGTTAGGTATTTACACTCCACTCAAACTAATGAAATGTCAACATTGGTAAACTGTGATAAGTTCTATACATGTAATATAATAGCTAGAGAAGCCACTAAAAAAGGCATACAAAAGGGGATACCGAAAAAACTAGAAACAAATCAAAATGGAATTCTAAAAATTGTAAAGGAAATGGCAGGCAGGGAAAGGGAAATAGAGGACAAACAGAAGAAACGGAAAACAAACAAAAAATGACCGTAACACATCGATGATTATGCTCATTGCAAATGGTCAAAATACATAAATGAAAAGACAGAGATTGGGAGACTTCCAGTCAAGATGGCAGAGTAGGTAAACACTGTGCTCACCTCCGCCCATGACCACATCAACATTAAAAGTAAATTACAGAGCAATCGACCACCTTTGAGAATCACCTGAAGGCGAGCTAAACAGAACTTCTATAACGAAGTATATAAAGAAGAAACCACCTTAAGACTGGTAGGAAGGGCAGAAATGCTGAATGGGCTGACCCCACACCCACATGTAGTGGTTTAGAATTGGGAGGGATATCACAGCTGCGGAGGTCTCCCCTGAGGAATGAGGGGTCCCAGCCCCACACCGGGCTCCCCAGCCTGGAGCGCCAGTGCTGGGAAGAGGAGTCCCCACAATAGCTGGCTGTGAAAATCAGCAGGGACTCTGACCAGGTGAGACGGAGGGCAGCTGTAGACCCAGGCACTCTCTTAAAGAGCCCAAGAACAGACTCGCTCACCAATACTTGCCCTAAGCTCCAGAAAAGGGACAGTGGCTCAAAAAGTGCGAGAGACATACCAAGAAGAACTGAATGGTCTGGCTTCACGGCTAGGGCTGGAGCTGCAGCTCTCACTGGGACTAAAATACAGGCAGGTGCCATCGTTCCTTTGTCGAGCCCGCCAATCCACACAACCAGCAGGTGCAGGTGGGTGCACAATTTGAGTCCCTATTAGCGTGGCTAACACAGCTCTTGTGCTACTCTCATGATTCCCTGAGACGGCACTCAATTCACTCAACCAGCATTAACCTCTTTCGGAGGCAAATTGACACAAGTGGCTAGACTTGGCCCATGCTGCGGATTTTCCTAAAGTCTCTGAAAGGTCCACAAACTCCAAACAAGCAGAGGCTGGCCTCGGCGCACCCTTTGCCTCTTGCTAAGCAGCCCCAAGCCCAGCGCTAGTGGCAAACACCTGCGGATCAATTTGTAGCTCCAACCTTGTGGCCTCAGGTGGGGCACAGGCAGCAGCTGATCTTGGCTTGCACCAGACCCCCTCCCAAAAGGCCCCAGGACCAACATACCTGGTGGCCAGCTTCAGAGCACACCAGAGCACCACCCACCCACCTCCACAAACAATACATCCAGAGGGCGGATGCAGCAGGCACCAGAGCCCCACTAAAGTGAATCTTGCTCTGTAGGGTCGGGCCCTGCACAACGGCTCCTCCACTGTAGTCACGGCCAGTCCTCACAGCCAGTGGCCCAAGGGTCAACCCCTCCCTTCGATGGGCCATCAGCAACCAAGTCTCCACTACAACAGAAAGGCACAACAACCCACACAAGGGACATAGCTTGGGCACCTGGCTCAGGTGACCAGAAAGACTGTGCCACTAGGCCCTGTAGGACACCTGCTACATAAGGCCACTCTACCAAGACCAAGAAACATAGCGGAAGAAAGAAAAGATAAAAAATATGAATAAAATACGATAACTACGTATCTATCAATCAACAATTACTTTAAAGGTAAATAAATGCTCCAATCAAAAGATAAATGGATAAAGAAGAGGTGGTACATATATAAAATAGAATCTTACTCGGCCAAAAAAAGTATGAAATCTCACCATTTGCAACAACATGGATGGACCAAGAGGATATCGTACTGAGTGAAAACAGACTCATAGATACAGAGACCAAAGGGACAGTGACCAGAAGGGAGGAGGTTGGGGGGCGGTGAGAAATTAAAATGGATCACAGACTTAAATTTAAAATACAAAAGTATGATTCTTCTAGACAATAACAGGAGAAAGCCTAGACGACCTTGAGTACCGTGACGAATTTTTAGACACAACAAAAGCATGATTCATGAAAGAAATAATTGATAAGCTAAACATTAAAAATTAAAAACTTCTCTGCAAAAGACGATGTCAAAAGAATGGGAAGATAAGCCACAGACTGGTGGAAAATATTTGCAAAAGACATATCTGATAAAGGACTATTATCCAAAATATACAAAGAACTCTTAAAAAATCAACAATAAGGAAATGAACAGTAGCTTTAAAATATGGGCCAAAGACCTTAACAGATGCCTCATTAATGAAAATATATAGGTGACAAATAAGCAGATGAAAAGATATATAACATCATATGTCATTAGAGGATTGCAAATTAAAAGAACGAGATCCCACGCCATACCTATTAGAACGGACAAAACCCGGAACACAGACAACAGAAAATTCTGGCAAGGGTGTGGAGGAAAAAGAATTCTCACTAATTGCTGATGAGAATGAAGGATGGTACAGCCACTTTGGAAGACAGTTTAGCAGTTTCTTGCAAAACTAAACATACAATTTAGCGATCTTGCTACTTGATATTTAACCAAATGAGTTAAAAAACTCATGTCCACACAAAAATTTGTACATGGATGTTTATAGCAGCTATATCGATGTATATAGCAGCTGTATTGTCAAAACATGGAAGCATCAAATAATATTCAAATGTCTAAGAAATAAGAGCTATCAAACCATGAAAAGACATAGGGAAAACTTGAATGCATATTCCAAAGTGAAAGAAGCCAGTCTGAGAAGGTCACATACTATATGATTCCAACATACGACATTCTGGAAGTTTTTTTTTAGTTTTTAGTTTTACATTTAAGTCTTTGATCCATTTGCATTAATTTTGTATATGATGTGACTATTGGTATTTACAAAGCTTCCTTGTACATATGTTACGTCTGATTGTTATTTAAAAAATCTTTGAAGAAAGCACATCAGGAATTGTAATCCCCATTTTACAGATGAGAAGACCGAGGATTAGAGACGTGCTTTGTGACTTGCTCACAATCCCACAGCTAACAGGCAAATGGTGATGAGAGTTCAGGTCTAGGGAGACCCAGGCCAGTTCTTTGGGAGCTCAAGATGGTGCCTCGGCAAAGCAAATTTTCCCAGTGGGGATCTAAACAACCTTTTAGGCACTGAGGTAAGAGGCACAGGCAGTGGGACAGCCCTGACCATACTTGGTCGGCGCTCCTCTGGCCCACTTGAGCCTCCGCAATTGAAGAGAGCCAGAAGCTGGCCTGGTGCCTCGCTCAGGCACTCTTCAGTGAATGCTTTTTGATGATGATGAAGAAAATGTTTAGAGGAGAGCTCTGAAAGTAATACGAAATTAGAATTTTATGCTAAGAAAGGAACTAAGTGAAAGGAACTAAGATGATTTGGCTTAGAAAAGAGAGGTACAACATGAAACTTGAGAACGGCCTTCAAACAAACAAACAAACAAACAACTCTTCGGCTATCTTTCTGAGGGCCGAGCAAGGAGAAATGGGCTAAAATAATATAAGAAAAAGAACAAATTTTTTTCCTTTCTGGTGAGAGGATTGTTACAGACACTTAAGAGCTTCTATAAACAAAAGGAACTCTTTTTATTTGAGTTTGGAGCCAGAGATTTGTCCAGCATGAGCTGTGATGAAGGATTTCAACATGACGGTTACATGACCCTCTTGCACAGTATCCTTCAAAATCTTTGGGTGGCTCCTGACCCTGTCCTGTGTCCTCGTAAAATTCCAGGTGGCTTGGTCTGTGGCCTTTCCTGCTCCTTAGTCTTAGCATCTTCACAGTACCATTTCACTGACCAAGAGAAGCTTACCTTAGCTCCCGAAGGCTTAATCGATGCCCATGCTTCCTGGCCTTGAAGCCAATTAGCCCAGTGCCTAAGTCTAGATATCTGGCTTGGCATCCCTGGAAGGGCCTGAAATGTTTGGTTTGGCTCATCCAAATCTGACCCCAATGTTTGAATTCCCTGTTTTATGTCTAGCCTCTTCTTGCACAGCTCCAATGATGGGAAACTTCATTCATCTCAATAGAAGATATAATACAATGAACTTTGGACTAGGAATAAGGGAAGTTGGGTTTGAGTTGTAGCTCTGCCACTTACTTGCTGTGTGATCTTTGGTGAGTCTCTTCACATTTCGGGACCTGTTTTTTTTTTAATCAGTAAAATGTTAGTGGAGGGATGTATTTGTTTTAGTTTCTGTTGGTTTAACTGCTGTGACAAATGGCCCTCAAAAAATCAGTGGCTTTCTTCAGTAAATGGTGCTGAGAAAATTGGAAAGCCAATTTCATTCATGCCAAAGAATGAAACTAGACTGCTATCTATCACTATACAGCAGAAGTAACTCAAATGGATCAAAGACCTAAATATAAGACCTGAAACAATAAATGGCATGGAAGGAAACATAGGTACCAAACTCATGGACCTCGGATTTAGAGAGGATTTTATGAATGTGACCTCAAAGGCAAGAGAAGTAAGACAAAAATAAATGAATGGGGCTACATGAAACTAAGAAGCTTCCGCTCAGGAAAAGAAACCGTCAACAAACTAAATTGCAACCATCTGAATGGGAGAAGATATTTGCAAGTAACGCCTCTGATAAGGACCTAATATGTACAATATACAAAGAACTCACATGACTCAATAACAACCAAAAACAAACAATCAAATGAAAAAATGGACATAGGACCTGAACAGACACTTCTCCCAAGAAGACATACACATGGCCAACAGACATATGAGGATGCTCAGCTTTACTAGCTATCAGGGAAATGCAAATCAAAACCACAATGAGATACCACCTCACACCTGTTAGAATAGCTACAATCAACAGGACAAGGAATAACAGATGCTGGAGAGGATGCGGAGGGAAAGGACCCCTCATACACTGCTGGTGGGACTGCGAGTTGGTACAGCCACTATGGAAAAGAGTTTGGAGGTTCCTCGACAAACTAAGAATGGATCCACCATCTGATCCAGCAATCCCTCTACTGGGTATTTACCCCAAAGACTTGAAAACCCATATCTAAAATGATATTTGCACACCGATGTTCATAGCAGAATTATTCACAGTGGCCAGGACATGGAAGCAACCGAAGTGTCCTATGATAGCTGATTGGCTAAAGAAGCTGTGGTACATATATACAATGGACTATGACTCAGCCATAAGAAGAGATGAAATCTTGCCATTTGTGACAACCTGGATGGACCTCGAGATAATCATGCTAAGCGAAATAAGCCAGACAGAAAAAATTAAGAACCATATGATTTCACTCGTATGTGGGATATAAAACTGAAAGTTACAGACGAAGATGACAAAGAAACAGAGACTCGTGGACATGGACAGTGGATGAGTGGGTAACAGAGATAGGGGGAGTAGGTAGGGGTAAAATGGGTTAAACATTTGATGATGGAAAGAAATTTAACTCGGGGTGGTTAACATACAATGCGATATACACACACATATGACATTATTGAATTGTACACTTGGAACCTATTTGATTTTATTAAGCAATGTCACCCCGATAATTTTAATTAAAAATTAAGTGTCTTAAAGGACAAGAAGTCTATTTTTTTATGTAACGTTCAGGGAAAGGGTTCCACATTGGAGAGGCAGGGTAGAATTTCACTCCATGTAGTTATCTGGGGACGTGGACAGAACCGATAGCAGTTCTGCCATTCTCAATATATGGCTTCCAAGTTCACTCTGAAGTTGTAGCCCAGCAGAAAGCAGAAACCTAATGGGAGTAATTTTATGGTTCAGGCCTGGATGTGGTGTGTATCATTTTTACTCCCACTTTATTGGTCAGAATTCAGTCACGTGTTCATGCCAAACCGCCAAGGAGGCTGAAGAATGTAGGTCAGTTGAGTGGTGGCTAACCAGGCTTTATCATAGACCTCATCTTCAAAGGACCCCTGTCTCAGCTCTGAAGTTCTGGGTGTATTTATGAGCTGGACTCCTGGTCCTCACATTGCCCTCCTACAGGCGCTCTGAAAATTGCCTAACTTCTCTGACTATTAGGGAGTAGCTGGCTGGCAGCGCAGGCCAATGCCATGCCCGCTGTGAAAGGCCAGAGAAAAACACCAGCTACCCCAGCAGACGCCACATTAAGCAAAGGTATGTTTGTGTTCGTTTCCTCTGCAGCGTGGGTCGGAGCTCTCTCAATGGGCATGATCTTCTTCTGTTCTCCCATCGTGAGTATATTCACTGATCGTCTGGGCTGCCGAATCACAGCGACTGCTGGGGCTGCCATTGCTTTCGTCGGCCTCCATACCAGCTCTTTCGCCAGGTAAGGCTGGGTGTTCAACTGGGGACACACTTCTCACTCCATGTGGCCCCTTTCGTGTAGGGTTCACAAAGACCCCGCTCCCAGGAATCATTGCTCAGCGGGATACCTCTACACGGGGTCCCCAGGGCACATCAGTAGGGAATATCCCCAAAGAGGACTGTGGAGTTCCAAAGTGGTGGGAAGAGCCGAAGCTCGAGAGTTTGTATAGCTGGGCCCATGTCCAGTTTTGGCCTCGATTTCTGTATCTATAACATGAGGGGATTAGACCAGATGGTCTCCCCAGTTCTCTTTCGGCTCTACCATTTTAGTCTCCTTCGAGATGTGCCATACATCTCATGACATTACCTGCCTTCCCAGGAAGAAGCTTTTAGAGCAAGTGCATGTGGATCCTGACCATTATGGGATTCCTGGGGGAATCTTCTGGTGAAAAAGGGGTCAGCTGAGGCCAAGGCAGTTTAGCATTTCTGGATCCTTTCCAGATATTTCTGGCTGCCAATATATCGACTGGCACAGATAAAGATTCATATCTTGGGCAGGAGAAAGGATGGGCAGCAGCCTCACCCACTTGGGTACAGACTCAACGCCCAACCGCTCAGCTAGGCCTAAGCTGAAGTCAAACTGTGTCCACTGGTCCCACTGGCAGAACTCAGAAGAATCCATGACAGACTTTCTGCCAAAGATACTTTGAAAGTTATAGTCCCTCCTTCTTCCAATCTGCCTGGGCTGCTGTAGGACAATGGTTATATTCTGTAGGCCGAAGTTTCCACTCCCATTAGAGAACGATAATTGTGTCCGGCCACAAGTGGGCCCTGTGAAGATGAATCAGCTTCCTTTACGACTTGAGCATTCCTGGCTGTCTAGCCTACCCTCCAGCAGAGGTTGCATCTATCCTGCAATGGTTTCTTGGCTTGGTCCCATCCAATTGGGACAGAGGACGGAGAAACCATGTCCTGCCTAGACCCTGCTCGGCCCTCTCAGCCGCTGCGAACCCTTTCAGGACCCCTCTAATTGTTGTGGCCTCATTTGCCCCTGTGGGAAGGTGCTGGGCCACGGAAGCGGATCCAGTCTCCACACTGCACAACAGAGGTCTGTTTTTTAAGGCCGAGCAGAGCAAAGTATAAACAAATTAGCAACATACGGATCCCATTTCCCTTCCGATCTGCATGAGCTCAGTTATAGGACGGGAAGGAGCTCGGATGTGTTTTCTTCTTTAGGTACATTGGAGTAGGCGTTCTGTTCTCCAGGCACCAAGCCCCTCCCCTACTCCTTTGCCTTTTGTGTAAGAACATTTTCGGAGCCAAGAAATGTTCCGGATGGCTTCACATCCAGTGGAAAAACATGGTTCTGCTTGCGGCTGGAGCCCCAAGTCATCCTTCCTATTGTCTGAATTTCTTTGGATGGCAATCTGACTTAGGGTCTTCTTGCCTTGGGGTCTGGCTAGAAATATATCCACCACACGGCACCCTGAACTGAACCCCAAGCTTTGCCTCTACCGGACCCCTCGCTGGAGGTCTAACTCCCGTCCTTTAGACAATGCCCATATCCAGTGAGTGCCAGCAGATAGAAAGCCACGGTTATGATAACTGTCTTGGAATCGTGCACACTAGCACCACCTCTCCGTAGCATGGGCCCGATCCTTTAGCATGAGGGCTGGGTCTCTCTACGGGGAGTAACTGCCTGAACATGGAGAGTATTAGGTAATTAACTGGTCAGATAAAAACTATTGCGAAATATGTAGAGGCTTCAAAAAGAAAACAAAATTCTTTACTAGGTTGTGCCAATATTGTCTGGGGGCACATGACCGGCCACGCTCACCTTCCCATGGCCTTTTCCCTGCTGACGTTTGCCTTCCATTACAGAGGCTTGCGACCACAGCGGTACCTAACAGTTTTAAGCCAGAACCTGTCTTACTCAGCCAGACACATAACTTCTTTCAGGCTCCACTTCCTGTCAAGCAGTCAGGCTATGCTGACAACCTAATCCATACCACGTCTAGTAACAGGAGACAGGCCCTGGAGCTTAAAGGGATTTTATATTTTATGATCCCCAAGGAGATCACATAGGGCTTGACATAAACGGTCTTGGGATATTCAGAACTTGGGCAGGGTTGCGGGGCAGGGAGGGGCAGGAGGCTACCAGCCATTCTCTGAACTCCAGGGTCTTGACCATGGAGAAAGGTATTGAGGAGTCCCAAGGAGGATCTCAACCATCCGGCCTTGTAGACTTTCGTAATTTGGGGTAAAGCTTTGGCTACGCACCTACCCGTGCTGTTTATGTAAGCAGTAGGTGAAACCGTTCTCTCTAAGTCATCGCCTTGCTCCTTGTAGCCCATCATCCAGCCTTTGCGTAAGTGGTCATGGCTTTCTTTTGAACACTCCTGTCTGATGGTTTGCTGTGATTCAAACTACAGTCACACAGATCCGGAGTCAGGTCCAAGCTTTGCTGATCCCCTTGGGTAAATTACTTTACTTCTCTGAGCCTGTCCCTCCATCTGCAAGGTGGGGATCAGAAGGTGCTGTTTCTTGTGTGTTCTGAGGGTCAGTGGTAAGTGGGTCTGTGGGTTAATGATGGGGGGATTGCCGGTCAGGCTGCTGAGGATGGCTCTTGGTGTCTCTCCCACAGCTCACTAAGCCTGCGTTACTTCACCTACGGGATTCTCTTCGGTTGTGGCTGTTCTTTCGCCTTTCAGCCATCTCTCGTCATCCTGGGCCACTACTTCCAACGCCGCCTGGGTCTGGCCAATGGTGTAGTATCTGCCGGGAGTAGCATCTTCTCCATATCCTTCCCCCTTCTCATGAAAACACTGGGGGCTAAGATAAAGCTCGCCCAAACCTTCCAGGTGCTGAGTACCTTCATGTTTATTCTTACGCTGCTTTCACTCACCTACCGGCCCCTCCTGCCCAGCTCCCAGGACACCCCAAGCAAGAGAGGTGTCCACAGCCTGTGCCAGCGCTTTCTGGCTCAACTCAGGAAATACTTCAACATGCGAGTGTTCCGCCAACGTACCTACCGCATCTGGGCCTTTGGCATTGCCGCTGCTGCCCTTGGCTACTTCGTTCCCTATGTACACCTGGTGAGGAATACCAGGGTGGACCCGGGGGGGGGGTCCACCCTACCCGGCCCCAAGAATCTGTCCGTAACCTGCCTGAAGTCCAGAGAGTAGGGGTGGAGGATGCTGAAAGGGCAGAACTGGGACCTTTGGGAAAAGAGACAAATCAGTAGTTGGAGAGACTCCCTCGGAGGGAAATGGGGGCAGTTCCTTAGGGGAAGGCCTAAGGTCTCTCCCACTGGTGAGTCTAGATGGGTTTTCAGGAGAAGATAAGCGTCACTGGGATGCAGGAGACTGGTCCAGGTGACCCAAGGATGGCGTTTTCTAAAAGCATGTTATATGGAATGCTGCTCTTGTGGTCAAATGATATCTTTAGCTTCGTATCGTGCAGCAACCTTTTAATGGTACCAAAAAAAAAATCCTGCAGTAAAGAAATCCCTTCGGCTTTAACCAGCAACCACCCAACTTATTTGGCCACAGAACTGTCAGTCAGTTGTAGTCTAGCTGTTACCTTCCGTAGAGCTTTTAGAAGTGTTACCTGAAAGTTGATGGATCCTTCTCCTCTGATAACCTGCTGTGACCCCATCCTGTCAGGGTTAGGGAATAGGGAGATTGTAGAACCATTGGGTTTTCTCAGTTGTTAGGGCTGCATTCTGTCCTGCCGGGGCTTGGAAGAGGATTGGATACACCCACTCACCTCGGCTGTTGTTCAGAAGCCCAGAATTGAGAACCAAGGGATGTGCAGCCCTTTAAGCTCTTAGAAGCAGCCAGAGAGCTCTTCTCCAGCCCAGGGTTACATGGGAGGGGGCCGCAGGGGAGGAAGTTCTCGCCGTGGTCTGGATATGCTAACAGTTAACCAGTCAGCTCCTGTTCTTTCTCCTGTCCTGGGCGGGGGGGCCTGCTGCTATGCTTTTCAGGTGAAGTATGTGGAAGAGGAATTCTTGGAAATCAAGCAGACCTGGGTCCTCTTGGTGTGTATTGGGGCTACCTCAGGCATCGGGCGCCTTGTGTCAGGCCGTGTCAGTGACTCCATTCCTGGACTTAAGAAGATCTATTTGCAGGTGAGTATGCCCACCCTGTCCACTGCACGGAGAAACAGCCTACCGCAGACGCTGGGTTATCCCCACCCTTTGGGATAGGGTGGTGGGGTGTGTCACTGCTGTGCCCTGGGCCCTAGGTCTGACACCAGCTTGTTGTACAACGTGGGAAAGTCAATAAAATTCTTTGAGCCTCGGTGACCCTTGCTTTCAAATGAAGACAATCATCCTTGTTCTGCCTCTTTCATCAAGATGGAGTGACGATCCAGTGAGAACGGCATACATGGAACCTCTGAGAACATTCTTAAAGAAAGTTTTTATTAATAATGGCTCTCCCATCTGAAAGAGGAAAAGGAATTGCCAGGAGTTGGGTACTTCCCCCAGTGGGGACTGATCTCATTGGAGAGTCTTGGGCATCTGTAGCAGTGCATGGCTCAGTGTCTCTCTCCTCTAGCCCCGGGCCTGGGTCCGTCACCTCTTATACTTCCAGAGCTACTTGGCACTGAGCACTGGCTGTCAAACGTCATCGTCTTGATGTACACAAAGTGCCGGAATAAGTCAAATCATTTCCCTTCCCTAGGCCTCACTCTTCTCATTTGCGCAATGAGAATAATTCTTGCTTTTACTCTCTCACCTCACAGGTGAGGATTGAAAGAAATGTAGGTGCGGCCAGATTTTAGGAAGTAAAAAAAAAAAAGAACTATGTTAAAGCCATGCAAGGTTTTAATCCTTCTGACGGTGACACAGGTAGCCTCATGTTGTGGGCTGTAGCGTCATGGATGCTAAAGAGAGCACTTTCCGTATGAACTGGCTTCCGGTCTGGCTTGAATACAGACTACTGCTCGAGCTGTCTGTCTTTATCTACCTGGCAGCAATATTGCCTTTCTGGCCTGACTTGTGCTTTTTTGCTCCTGTAGCTGGGTTTACCAGAAGGCACCCAAATGTGGAACCCTGTGGAGGGGTCACAGCAGTCCCAGAGAACAGGTGGTCACAAATAATCCATCAGGAAGGTGGTTGAATTCTCACTTTCCTGGGCGAAGCCCTAAAATCACTTCCAAGGAGCCCTAACTACACTCACAGCGGGGATTTCTCTAACAGTCCTAAATCCCCTCGGATGTCTTGGACGAGGATATGATTAAAATTTCCTGTTGTGCTCAACTCTATCAGGTTTGCAAGACCTGGCGACTGCGCTTTGTCAGAGCTAGGGGTGCCCTTACGGTTCGTTCTGTCTAACGTCTCGTTATCTGATGGATAAACAGGAAACGAAACAGTGGCAGAGCTGAACTCCTACGTAACGCTCTCCTCATAGTCTGCTTTACCCTAAGCGATGGAAGGCAGAGCCAAGGCCCAGAGATGATAAGTGTCTTGACCAGAGTCAAAGCAAAAGCCTATAAGCGATATCAACAAATTATGAGATTATGAATTCCTGTGCAAATATAAGCAATTGCTCTATCTGGGTGGAATTTTACATGGGAGTATTGTGGCTTTCGCAGCCTCTTCCATATGTCACCCCTGTGGGTCTTTCCTGTCAGCATCAGCAGCCCCAAGATGCCAAAAGGTACCGGCAATCAGGGTAAGCTAGCACTGGGCCAGGGCAGACACGTTAGCTAATCAGAAGCGGGACTAGGTTTAGGGACCAGTACGTCTGCTGACTGCTTCGCCTACCCACCCGCCATTCTGTCTCTTTTCACTCTTACTTGACCCAGTTTTACCACTTAAAATAATATCAATCAACCTCAGAACATTATAGCTGAAAGGTATCTTCATCGACTTGTAGTTCGACTTCTTCATTTTACAGACTGAGGAACTGAGGGCCAGAGAGGTAGAGTGAGTTGTCCAAACTCATCCCGCTGGTGAGTACCTCAGGCTGCGAGCACAAGACAATGGATGAACTGCCTTGGCTCCCTTCCTTCCCGGGTACAGGCCTGGAAGAGGAAATGAGTGTGTCCATAGCTTCGGGTTCTAAAGAGCCATCCACTAGGCCCTGCGCTTCCTACTATTGAAGAAGACAGGCACGTGTGCCTGGTGTCAAGCCCCTGTTGGAAAGGAAACGGTGACAACCTGCAGGACAGCCTCGGTTTGGGCCAATTCTTAGTTCAAGTAGAGATTTTTTAATTTCTAAACCTTGGCAAGGTCCCATGGAGGATGTTGAGAGGCAGCTAGATACAATAGGTAGTAATTAAGGCTGATTAGAATCAATTCCTGGTGTCCTTTGTGTTATATAATAGCATTAACTCTTAATTGCCATCCATTATGGCTTGGCTGTTGCTAGGTATGTCTGGTTTTATGTTACAGCCTCTGCGAATCTCCTAGAGAAGCAGCTGGGTGTCTGGGTTCTTATTCCTAGACTCCGCCCGACTCTCTCCAAACAGCCAGAGCAAAGGGCAAACGTCCTCGACAAGGACATTTCTTCAGATGGCACAGCCAGCACATTTTTTTTTATCCTCTCTAAAAACCAACTGAACGACCTAACAAACCTACGGCCAGCAAGAACGGACTCGCAGTTAAATGGGAGCGCTCTTAAATACTTTGAATCCTTTAATGTAGGACTCAGAAGGGGCTCTTTAGGCCAACTGTCCTCTCTGTGGACATCCTACTGCCCCATTTTATGAATGGTAGGAATGAGATCCTAAAAAAGGCGGGGCGATTTGCTACGTGGTCTTGACTGAAAAGCATAACGTGACCAACTCAAGCCCTTGCTCCTCTAGGTCATCTCCTTCCTGCTCTTGGGCCTGATGTGCATGATGATTCCCCTGTGCCGGGGCTTCGGGGGCCTCATCGTTGTCTGCCTCTTCCTGGGCCTGTGCGATGGCTTCTTCATCACCATCATGGCCCCCATTGCATTTGAACTGGTGGGCCCAATGCAAGCCTCGCAGGCCATTGGCTACCTCCTGGGCATGATGGCCCTGCCGATGATTGCTGGGCCCCCCATTGCAGGTGAGGCTGACGTTACAGGGAAGATGTGAGTGGGGGAGTCCTGTCTTTCCCAGGCTCTGGGGCTCCTGAGCACCTCCTTTTCCTCGCGTTCTCTGTCTAAGCGACCTTGCCAGAGTATGCGCAACCCCTTACCGCTATTGGTGAGAGACTAAGCACAGTGTATGCACCTGGATTCGTTTTGGGGAATGGGCTTTGCACGGTTTACGTATCTGTTTCAGTGGAGTTTTACCGTAGACAGCATGGCTGATGCCAAGAGGGTAGACACGATGTTCCCTGGAAAATCAATGGAAAGGGAACTTCATCTCCTTTCTTTAGGATTCGTTGCAAATATTATTTCATGGGCTGCCCTCTCCTAGGCTGGCCGACTGAGCTAACTCAACAAATGGTCCTCGAACACTGATTCTGTGCCAGCTGTTATGAGATCACTGACCATGCTCTGTGACAGTGGCAAAAGCTGCTACTCGGGCCCTTGTGCCACAGCCACACTGCCCACCAGGGGAGGGTAGCCTCTGCTCAGCCCCTGATCCCAAAGGTAGATTCCAGAATCACATCTCTTTCCAGTTTGCTTACCTCCCAAGCAGCCCGAGAGCCTACTTGCCTTTCCTCAGTACTGTTTCTGGGCCCATTCTTCCTACGAGGTGGCCCCCATTAGCTCCTGGAGGTGAGCAGGGGAGGCCTTGCATTCCATGCCTAGCACACCCGTGGTCTTTGCGACTTTGAGGAACCTAGAGGGGCCAATCGTATCTGGAACCACAGCGGAGGGTGCACATACAGCCTCTTCTTAGGACAAATGGGAACTTCAGAAAAAGGGCGAAAGGAACCTGCCCAGATTGTTCTACAGGAATACTCTAGCCCACGTTAGGGGTAGAAGGGTATATCGCTGGAAACCAAGACAAGCCTCGGCCATCTTCTGGGGGATTTTTTTTTTAAATTAGCTTCTCTCCTAACTCCATACCTAGGAGTGAGTAGGAGTTAGCCGTAGCTTCGTGAAAGTCACAAATGGAGACTGTGCATAAAAGCTTCGTAAGCTTCTTTCATGATGTGCGTTACCCTCAAGGCAGGAGCCACCTGTCTTTGTCATAGAGATTTTCTTTCTTTCAACTAGAAATATTTCGAGTGACAGGGTTCCCTGAGTCAAGGTAGTGTAGCATAAGACGCAGAGAGCACCTTTGGCCAGTAGGGCAAAGCCGAGCTTCATTTTTCTGTCTCGCTGTTCCAGGCCTCCTGCGCAACTGTTTTGGGGACTACCATGTGGCCTTCTACTTTGCCGGTGTGCCCCCAATCATCGGAGCTGTCATCCTCTTCTTCGTGCCTCTGATGCATCAAAAGATGTTCAAGAAAGAGCAAAGGGATTCTAGCAAGGACAAAATGTTGGCCCCTGACCCAGACTACAATGGGGAGCTGCTGCCGGGCTCCCCCACCCCTGAGGAGCCGATCTAATGCCTCTTCCTTGCCAGCGTGTGCTACTCCTTCACCTTTCCCCTTCACCCCGCCCCGCTCAGCATTTACATTTTTGCCACCAGCACACTTGTCCCCAAACCTGTGCACAGAGCATTTCAGCCACCCGACATCCCCTTGGGGCCCGAGCTCCAGGTGTTCCAAACTCATGAATCAAATTCTCCCCACGAATGCCTTTAAACTTGCCAGGGTCCCTCTCCTCTCAGGATCTAGGAATGCTTGGAATCAAGCCATGGCCTGTGGAACCTGTCCCTATACTTCATAACCCCTGGGGGAAGAGGGGGCCGGGACCTCTTGGCTCCAGCTTGTTAGTCACCCAGTATAAACAACTCTGTCCCCCAGGAGCCTGGCGGGAAGACGCAGCTGCCGGTGGGACGTGGGTGCAGGGAAGGGCAAAGAGGTAAAAATGACACAAGAAGCCTCGTTTCGCCTCAGAATCTCTGAGGGCTGTGACTTCCCAAGAGCTGTGGGTGCTGTTAGTTGCCGAGTGTCCGGATAGCCCCCCATCATCCTTTCCTTTTTGCCCTCTACTCCCTCATTTCTCTTCGCTCCCTGTTTCTTTTCATGACTGTCACAGACACATGGGTGCTAAAAGAAAGGACTCATCTCAGGCTGACTCGCATCTCACTTTGTGGCGCAAGCTGCTGCAGTCATAGACTGGAAGAGTAGACTGTCACAAAGGAAAGGACCTTCAACACCCCTCGCTGACTTTGACAGATTTCCCAGGCCAGTGCATTAACCTCCAGGAGCTCCGAGCTCTCCATCGTCGTATCCACCTGTGAAAATGTGACGCCATCCCTTTCACGTCAGAAGGCAGGGGAGGGCCGATGACAGGGGGATGGCATCTCGCATTATTCATTACAGGTCAATGTTTCCACCTGGGCTAGGCCACGAAAGGGCTTGTTTTAGGGAAAATCTTATTCCCGACTTGGATCCTCAAAAAGTAGAGGCGAGAGCTGCACATAGGGTTAGACAGTTTCTTTTAAGAAGGGGAAACGGTCTAAGCCTTTACCAACAAATGTGTCCCTCATGCTGTGCATCCTGGGCCACTCTAAAATAGGTGCCAGTGCTCAAAGAAAGGAGACTCTGGGCGACAGCTAGCACAAGTCACCTCGCTAAGAGCTCAAGCTCTCTCCTCGCTCGGCCTCTGTGTCTCTTTCTCCATAATCCGGGTCTTTGTCTGCTGTGTTCCTACTACCCAGACCTTTCCTCATCTTCTTGCCAGGCATCCTTGGTTGTCACTTGGTTGTCACCTCGAGCCAAGGCCATCCCAGGGCCAGGAGGATGAGGTTGCCTCTGAAGGGCGCCAAAGAAGACAACGGTTCCGTTATAACTAGGCGGTTGGGACATGGTTGGCCTCTGATGGCGGCATTCAAGGCCAAAGTCGGAGCCCCCTCCACTGGTCCTAATCCAGCTCTTATCAAGTTCCCAAAGGAAAACCGCTGACCCTTGGCTCTGTGGGTAGGAAGGGGCCTCATCACTAGGATGCTGTCAGCTCAAACAGCAGTAAGGCAGGAGAATCTGAGCCCCGGCAGCCACATAAGCCCCAGGAGAGACCACGCAAGGTGCTGGAGCAGCAGAGCCCCCACTGCCATGCTCCGTGCCGCTCCCTCGCCCGGTCACTGGGCGTCCTCTGTTGCTCTGGAGTGAAGAGCTCTAAAGAATCAGGCTGCCATCCACTTTTCTCCAGATGAAGGAAAGCCATTTCCAGGTCTCAGATCTGCTCTATCAGGTGTCACATGGGGGCGGGGGGGAGTGTCACATAAGGCAGGGAAGAAGTTGACTTGTACTGGCACATGCGTGGGCTCGCGGGCTTTTGGAGAGAACGTGGCTTGGCGAAAGCGGCACAGTATTAATATCTAGGGTAGGACGCAGCCTCTTATGGATCCACAGTCAAATCTAGGAAAATGAACAAAATTTGGGAGTTTGAGGCCTGGTACATTTAAATCCTCAAAAGGTTTGGAACGAAATAAACAGATGTAAAAATCCGGCTTTGGTGTGTGTGTATGTTGCCTACTAACCTGAAGCAGGCAGTTTGGCTTCAGACGTGACATCTCCTTTCAAATCAAATTTCTGCCGGGGAATAACCTTCGAGTCTCCCTGGTGTCTACTCTGCGTTAAATGTACGTGGGGGAAATGGCGGCCTCGAGATACAGAGGGGCTACAGCAAGTTCACACATTTCATCAGTGACAAAGCAGGTTGAGACCTGAGCTCAGGTAAGTGACTTGCGGTTCAGTCCAAAGATGAGGAAACTGACCGCAGAATGGGAGGATGACATGCCAGCCGCATTCAACGACTATGTGGCATGGCCACGTCCAACAGGCTCTCAGCAGGACCAGCTCGCAGCAAAATGAAACCCGAGCCAAGTGTGTCAGCACAGCCCCCCGTTCTCATGGTTACCCTCCCTCCCAACTGACACACAGTTCTGGCCTTGGAGAGTTGGTGCCACCTACGGCCGTTCCAAAGCCAGCGAGCCAAGGCGCAAGGGAAGTGTATCTTCCTATGACCGCACCCTGGGCAGAGCAGGGCGCGCGGAGGGGACTGGCTCCCTTTGAAGGGCGGTTTAGCACCCAGCTCTTGGCAGGGAGCTCCTGACTGTGCTGACAGCGTCGGGGTGGCAGAGTCCTCATCTCCTCCCACGGAGACCAGCTGCTGTGTCCTGCTCTGTGTTTGGTCATTCGGCATCGTTAGATTCAAAGCCGTGGCATCCCGAGCTGTGGACCCCCACGTCATTCTTAGGAGCACACGCTGCCCTCCGGGGCCTTCCATGCGCGGAGACGGCCACTTCCCAGAGGCAGAGCAGGCCCGCCGACGGGGACTGCAGGTCCCCCAGCGGGTCCCTGTCGTCTCACAGCCAGCACCGGGATAGGGAGGGTGTGGGTTGAACCGGAGCCCAGGAGCAGGTCCGGAAAGTCTCGTGAGCGCAACGTGGATGTCGCGGAGGCGCGAGGAGGGGACCCGGCGCCGCAGCCCCGCCTCGGCCGACGGCGGTCGGAAGGCGCCGCGCGTGCCCGATTTCTAGTCATTTCAGCGGGACGTTGTAAGGACCTGCTTCGTGTCACTCTGCTAGAACGGAGGGACCTCAGCAGCCTGGAGCACGCGGACCAGCTCGCGTCTGGGCGGGAAGGGGCGCCCGGCGCCCCGCGCCCCGCGGGCGGAAGGAAGGCGTGGCCTGGCGGCCGTGAGCGTTTCCTGCGGCGGGGACGGGGCGGGCGGGGTGGGGAATCGGCGCCCGCCCCGCGGGGACAGGGGACACGGCCCGCGCTCCTTCCCCCGGCGCCCAGCGCTCCGCCCTCGCGGCCCCGGGACGCGTGCTCCGGCCGGGGGGCTGGACCTGCCGCTGGGCTCGGGTGGCCGCGGGCGGGAGCGGTGGCCTTCCCCTCCCCCAGCCCCCCTGGCACAGCGCAGCGGCCGGGGGCGGGGGGCGGGGGCAGCCGCGACTCGGGGACCCGGCCACCCCCGCGAGCGAGCGCGCTTCCCGCCCAGGGGCCGGGGGCGGAAGGCGGGGTGCGGGGGCGGCCAGCTGTCCCGGAGCCACCGGGACACGGAGCAGCTGCCGCCCCGCCCGCGCCACCGCCACCAGACACTGCAGTGTCGCCTCCTGCGCACACACACCGCTCGGCCCACGGGTGTCTAAGGGTCCGGCCCGGGTGGGCAGACACCCCTTTCCCACCTCCCCACGCCTCTGTTCCCTGCCGCATGTGGCCCCAGGGCCCTAAGCGAGGGTTGGGGCGCAGCTGGTGCTGCAGGCGGGAAGCCGGACGGGACGAGGGGCTGCGCCTGGGGACCGCGTCCAGGGAATGCTGGGGTCACAGCGCCGTGGGGCCGCCTTGGCCCAGGAATGGGCCCGGCCCTCCAGCACGCGCCCCAGAACTGCAGGGGACAACGACGCTGGCGGCAGCTCCGCCGGCACGCGGTCCCCTCCCAGATCCCGCCCAGGTTGACGCTGAGCCGCCATCGGCTGCCCTGGGCCCAAATGGCGGACGAGCAGGGGGTCCCGGGTGCGAGGCCTCCGTCCGCCAAACCCTGCGGCGCGCGGCCCCCAAGCCCCGCGTCCTCGGCTCGCTCCGCACCCTGCTTTCTGCGGCCGTCGCCTGAGCGAGCTCAAGGGCGCGGGGGCCTCGCTCGTCCTTTCGTCTTAAAGCCTCGCAAAGGCCAGTTTCCTCCGCACACCCGGCCATGTCGCTTCAGCCCCCGGCTCCGTGAACACAGGAGTCTCCCCGGCCCGGGCGGCTCCGCGCAGAGGCACCTGCCGTGATAACGCGGCGCCCTCACTGTCGGGTGGGCAAGTTACAGTCCACATGGACCCCCAGAGGCCGCATCGCGCTGGCCCCACCACCGCCGACCCTGGGGGGGCCGCGGCTCCTACGCCTGTTTCCCAGACCAGACCGGGAGGCCCAGATGGGAACTGAAGGCTCCCGGGCTCTTCCCGGCTCACCTCACAGCGAGTGCGGAGGTCAGTGAACCTCCTTTTCCTCTGGCGACTTCTCAGAGCACCTGCTTGCGCCTCTGACTCAGCACTTGTCAGGGCCACCCACCCACCCCACCCACATCGGCGTCTCCTGTGGAGGGGACGGAAAATGGAAGGGGAACCAGGAGCGCCTGATGTCCCTTCCCCTGGCAGTACAGGACATTGTCCTCCAGGTTCCTCTCTGCCTCAGCCCTCCTCTCATTATTCAATAACGTCATCATCACTAAGGGCTAATTTCCAGGGCCTTCCTTGAAGCCTAGGGATCCCCCAAATACCGATTGTCGGCTCTGGCTATTGGAAGGAGATGCGAAGAGCCATTTCTGGGACATTCATGTGTCTCCGTGTTCAACAAGAGTGGCTCAGAGGCTCCCTCTTCTCCCGGACGTCACGTGCTTTGCCACGCTACCGAGAGGGGATGCAAAGACCCTTAGGGGGACCCGCGCTGCAGCACCTCGGTGAAGGAAAAGTGGAGACCACGCCTAAAACCCTGCCCGCTCACCTCGGTTACACGGACTCGTCCTCGATGTGCCTCTCAGCGCCTGTGGCCATTAACATCCTCATCTCCATTGCCCCAGTCGAGAGAGTCCCGCATTTTGTGCTGGGCTCTGAATTCTCAGATCCCAAAAAGCCCCTAAGCCCTTTCTTCACGAATCCAAGCCAGGTTCCTCCAAGGTCAGTACTCACCTGTCAACCACAATGGCTGGGTCTAAAAGCGGGGAGAGCCAAGTGTCAGGGAAAGTCAAGTTCTCGGCAGAGCTAGTTCCCAGTCAGGAACTCTGTAAATAGTTGTAAGTAGTTAACTGCAGGCAAACTTTAAACATCCTACTAACAAACTTACCTTAACTCCCTATTTCTAGCCAACTGAGTTCTTCACACTCCTTGGTCAACACCCGAGGGCCAAAGCGAAGAACCTAAATTTCCACTTTTATCATGCTATCATAAAGCACCTCACCCCATCTCCATTGCGATGTCCTACAAGGCCACACATATCGAACCTAGACTGTCATCCCGGCCAGGTAGAAACACGGGGGGCACTAAGGAGGTATCACTGTCCCTTGCAGCCCTGGTGGTATCAGAGGAAATCTAGCCTTGACGCTCACCCTCACCAAGCAGTAATGAGGAGCCTCTCACTATCCGAGTGTCAACAGCGGCCCAGTGGGGAACTTGGGCTTCTACCTCGATTGCACAGTAATGAGATAGTTCACGCCTTCCATCACCGGCATGCTGGCCAAGGACGCCTGCTGAAGCAGAAAATGTAAATAAGAGCCACAGTTCCATTACATACTACTCGAAATGTCCAGGTTTCAATAAAAAAAAAAAACACATTCGCACACCAGGATGTCATACCAGAACCAGGAAAATATTGACTCGAATAAAAAACTAACAATGCCAATAAGAAGGTAGCACAGATGTTAGCAGAATCTGACACAGAACTTAAAGCAGCCTTCATAACAATGCTTCTGGGAGTACTTATGAACATGCTTGAAATAATTGAAAAATCAGAACATCTCAGAAAATAAATAGAAGATATGGACGGAAACCAAATGGAAGTTTTAGAACTGAAAAATAGAATAACAAATTAAAAGAAAAAAAGCCTCAGTGGATAGGCTCCACAGCAGAATGAAGAAGGCAGGGGAAAAAGGAAGACCAATATAAGTTATCTAGACTAAAGGAGACAAAAAAGATAGACTGAAAAAAAAATAATGAACAGAGCCTCAGGGAACTAATATTGGTGTCGCCAGAGTCAACAATGAAGAGGATAGAAAAGCGGAGCTGAATAAGTATTCAAAGATACAATGGCTGAAAACTCCCCAAACTTGACAAAGGACATAACCCTATACATTCAAGAAACTGAGCGAACCCAAAGGATGAATGAACTCAAAGAAATCTGTGCTGAGACATATCATATCACATGTGAAAACGAAACATAAAACCAATGCAAAAGATCTTGAAAGTGGTGAGAGACAAATGACACTTGAATTATAGTGGAAAAATAATTAGAGTGACAGTGGGTTTCTCATCACGAACCACGGAGGAGAGAAGGAAGGAGTCATAATTTTTTTCAAGTACAAAAACGAAAGAACTGCCAACCCAGATTTCTCTATCCAGCAAAAAATAAAAAGTTCTTGAGGAATGAAGGGAAAATGAACATATTCTTAGAGGATGGAAAACTAAGAGAATTTATTGGCCAAGAAGCGACAAAAGAAGGAATCTGGGACCCTCAGGAAGGAAGAAAGTACAATGACAAGAGTAAAAATATGAGTAAATCGAACAGGCTCTCCTCATCTGCTCGAGTTCTCTAAATTATATTTAACAGTCGGAGCGAAAATGATAACAATGTCTGATGTGGCTTTCAAGGTATGTAGAAAAATTATTTCGAACTGATTTTATGGTTCTGTCTCTTTTGCTAGTTGTGGCGGCTACATGAGTCTACATATGTGATCAAATGGCATCGGGCTACACACACACATGGTGCCAATATAAATTTCCCAGTTTTGCCACTGCACTATGGTTAGCTAAGATGTAGTCAGTGGGGGGAAGTGCGTGAGGGCCATATAGTACCTCTCTACTATCTTTCCAATTTCTGGTGAATTTATAATTCTTTCGCTAGAAAAGGATTTTTTAATTGAATCAGCTGGGAAAAAATAGTTCCTATCCTTTGTTTTACAAGTAGGGAAACTGAGGTGTCAAAAGGGCCGGCGACTGGCCTAGTGTTGCACAACTGTTTGGTGCGGCTCTGAGACCTCGCGCCTGCTGTCGCTGTCCTGAGACTCCTTAAGTGTCACCGGTGTCCTTCCCGGCGTCTACTTGCCCATGCTTCTGTAACATTCTTTATACTAAAACCCTTCCAGGTCTTGCTGCTCGGATCTCCCGAGTCTTCCTCCCCGCCGGCTTTTCCCCTCTAGATGACGTAACCTTTTACAGCAGCCACACGCTTAAATGCAGACTGCCAAGGCGGACTTTCTAACCTTCGCTCCTAACTCTTTCCGCCAAGTCCTGAGATCGGGCTCAGTCCCGTTCAAGACTTCAGAAGCTCTGCCTAGTTCACGATCTCCTCTGCTGAGAAGCGGCCCTCTCATTACGAGGCCTAGAAGTTAAGCCCATTGTTGATCACTACTTGGTGCCACCTACTGAAACAACGGGGTAAAAACACCAGGTGTCTGAAGTTCCAGGGAGAGAGAGGTCAGGCGTAGAGACAGAGGTCTCAGTCAACTGGGTGTAGAAAAACAGGTAAAGCCATGAAGCCGTGTCTTCCGTAATGGAAGCTAAGGAATCCCCCGGGGGTGGGCAAAGCCAACGGTGTTAACTAGGGAACGTGGGGTCTGGTGCGGCTTTCTGTGAGCTATGATCTCTGATGGTCGAAGCCCCGAACCATCTCGAGCGCGCCGACGGAAGCGGCGGGGCTGTGTGAGGGGTCGGTGGACACAGCACAGGCTCCCTCGGGATGCAGTGTCTCACGGTTCGTCTGGCAGAAAATTCTAGGTAAGATTCTGGGAGTCACCGGCCTCTGACAAGAACCTTCCCTGAGTCTGAGATCCACACTTTTCACATTTCTTCTCCTTCTCAGTATTTTCTGACTATGGAAATTTCTCTCTTACTCTCACTCGGCATATGTGGTCTTTGTCGAGCCACGTGTAAGTTTTAAAAGAACCATCGTAATGTGCGTCTTTGACACTTATCCTATTTTACCAGATTTTTGTGGGTTTTTCAATTTTTTTTTCGCACCTGGTATATGTAATTATTCGCCTCTCCGGCTCCTATTGTAGCCTCTAGAGAGTGGGGAGATGCTGGGGGTGGGGGAGTTGCCCCAGAAACAAACCTTCGGCCATTGATTTGTTGCTTCACAGGCAAGTAATGTTATCTTAGTTTACCTGTTAAAGCAGGGACCTGTTAGATGAGTTTTTTTTTTTTTTTACTTTTTTTATTCTACTGTCTCACAGGGACAAGTCTTGTCTTATTCTAGAACATTGGGCAGATGCATTCATCTTTACTGAAGCTCGTCTCCCAGGCCACAGATTCGGTGTTTTTTAAATGCGTGAAAATCGGGTGCACAGACTTCACGGCCGCCCTGCGCAATAGTACCTTTCTAGCTCATTCTCAATAGAACGTCTCTGCCAGTAAAGGGCTGGGAAACTACCTCCGTGATCCCTAAGGTTCTCGACAAAGTAGGCATCGTTATCCTCACTTTGCAGAAAGGAACATTGAGACTCAAGAGAAGTGTCATCTAAAAGCACATAGCTTGTGAGAGGCACGCGAATCTAAGTCTGACTGGCTCTTAATCCTATGTTCTTCACTGGTTCCCAATCCCCCCATGGGCCATCTGCTCTGGAGGACTGTTACTCATCACTGATATTGCCTCTTAAACTTCCTGGGGCCACGTGTCCTTCTCCAGACACGTTTCTAATAATTCACTTGGATCGCCAGGTGAAGTTCTTCTGGAGGAAGGAACAGAGGGAAGTTTCAGGGGCAAAAAGCCACCAGGAGTTAACTTTCGTAGGTGAGTCTGACACAGGAGTCGGGTCCGTATCGAATGTGCCATCTGCACGACTAGAGTCAGTGGCTCTTTCCACACCCACTGAACTAGGGCCTCTTCCCCAAACTTGTTGCTCGGCCCGATAAGGAAGCTCTGCCAACAAGTCAGGCCCCGTGTACACTCACCTCCAGCCGGGAAAACGCCTGGACTTTGCTGAGGTCCGAGAGGAGTGTGGCTGTGAAGTCGCCGTGAGGGCCGTGCCCACAGTCGGCGGGGGCATGGCGGAGACACGAGGTGGGACCCACAGACCCAGCAAGCAGACTGCAGGAGCCGCGTATGGCGCCGCGACCAGCAGAGGAGGAGCTGCCCATAGCGTGGCCGTCTTTCCTTCGGCTCTGTCCTCTGCTTTCGGAAACCTGGATGAACTAGGAACCAGGACACTGAGATTGGGGGTCCCTGTCCCCATGGTTAGGTGAGGGTCTCCCATCCCCTCAGTAACTAGACGATTCGATCCGCAGACTCCAGCTTCTCAGCTAGCAACTCTCTCGCAGGTTGCCTGGAATGTGGACCCACCTCGATGGCGGCGGCTGAGCCGGGTGACCGGGTGCCAGGGCACATGACCTCACGCGTAAGTGTGTGTTCAACTTACTAGGCTCATCTGAGTTCGCCAAATTTCCTCTGCCCGGCGGTGTAAACCCACTCAGAAGAAGTCGGCCAGAGGCAGCCGATGAGGATGTCAGTCGTCAGCTCTTTCAAACCAGCTGTCCCTTTGGTTCATTGTGTGGGCAACTCCGCCCCCTGCAGGTGTCAGCGAGGGGAAGCAGAGCAACGCTGGCCCGCTTCCCGGCGAGATTTGTGGCACTGGGTCCCCTGACCTGAGGCTCTTCTCAGGGACAGAGTAGGGTCGTTCAAATCAGATTCGAATAACACAGTCACGTCTGTCTATATGAATTCCACAAACCGAGCTTCTTACGAACACGAGGAAAGAGTCGTCAGAGGCCGAGCGCGCCAGACAGCTGTGTCCACACTGACACACTTCCAGTGGGCAGCGGCCCGAGTCGCATCTGTCTTCTGGCTGACTCTGTCACTTACTGGCGAAGTCAGAAAACTTCCTTTCCGTAATCAAGACCTCGGCGGCTTTTCGTCAGCATAAAATCTCCCTCATCTCCCTTCCCTTGGCTACGAAACCCTCGTCAACTGCCCCCGACTCCTCTCTCGCCCGCTCCTTTTGGTCCCTCCACCTGATGAGCCGAGCTCACTCCCTGAGCTGGCACGTTCTGCTTCCTATGCATTCATTCATTCATTCATTCATTCATTCACTCAGTCAGTCAGTCAGTCAGTCATTCGGGGCTCAGCTTGTGTCATCTCCTCAGAAAGGCCTTCGTCGTACTCCATCTCAGTCACAGTCACGTCACACTACTTTCTTTGCTTCTCGGCGTTTCATCGGTCTCAGCGGCTGTCTCCAGACGCACTGTCTTCCTCTGCGCAAACGTACGCTCCACGAGGCCTTTCCCTGTTCACCCGCGAGGCTGCCCGCAGTGTCCATCTTAATAAAATCTCATGGGATGATCAATACTACCAGTGGGACCCGGAACGTGTCGCTCGACCTCCGAGACCATGTTATAAAACGCAAATATCCAACCGGCCAATTGTTATTATATTTTTCTTACTTGAGTGTCGAATAAGAGGCCACGTGTGGAAAGGCCCAGTCTGCGGGCCAGTGAACGTGGATTCATCTAGTCAGCGCCCTGCAGCCATCTGTCCGCCCCCCACTTCCCTTTCTGGACCACGCGGGCGCTTCCCGTTCACCCTCCTGTGGAGTCGCGGGGCACACACGGTGCTGCTGCTTGGAGACTGGGTGTCGCAGGTCGCACTATGCTTTCTAGGGGCTCCACAGTACCTATCTGGAACGGTCGTGGGGAGACACTTCCTTCACCCACAAAGGTTTCAGAGTCAGGACTTTCCCAGCTGGAAGCCAACAGCCATCCTCTCCCGCAACGTGGCTTTTCAGATTCTTCATTACAATGGCCACAGAAAGTGCTAGGTTCTAGTCTCACAGAAAACACAAGTAAAGCCAAGCCAAATGAATCAGCTTTTTCCAAAGCCTCAACTCCAAAGGCTCTTTCTTCACAGGAGTTAACATTTAACTCCACGTAGCCAAACCAAACACTGTTGGTGGCACCTGAGCCTCGCTGCTCTCACGTCGTCAACTGTCCCCGTCGGCCCCCAGGAAACCCGTTCAAGGACCACCTAACTACGAGGCAGGAAGATTGCAAGTCTCGGTCGGCTGTTTCTAACAAATGCCAGGAATATTCAAACGCGGCGATTTTGGGTGACAGAACAGCCGCTTGGAAATCACTTATTTGCACAGCGTTAACATATAACTAAGAGAATCCACACACAACGGTGCTTTTTCCTGCAATTAGTGTGCGAACCGCTCTTTACCGGCTGCTACGTGCCGTGAGCACCTCCCCACCATTTAATCACGGCCCGCAGACCATCGAGGGCTTCGAGCATTCGTAGGGGGGGCCTTTGAAGTCTTTTAACGTGAGAAGGGGAAGACACAGAGGCTCGTTCTGTAAGCCTGGGTAGACATTCTAAGCCACAGCTTTAAAACTCAAAAAGAATGATAGCTGTTCAGGTCCGGGGTGCCGTAGGTTACCGATACGGAGTGCGTTATCTGCAGGTGAAGTTTTAAAACATCGCTATTTACACCCTACCCCGTATGGCAGCCACTAGCCGCTTGTTGCCATGAAGCATTTGGAAGGTGCCTCGTCCAAAAGGAGACATACTACAAGTATAAAGTAAGAGATTTTGAAGACTCAATGTAAGAAAAAAATGACATAATATCATTAATGAGCCCTAAATCGATTCCGTGTTAAGATATTTTGGCCGCATTGGGTTCAATACAATTAAACTTAATTTCGCCTGCATCCTTTTACCTTTTGAATGCAGGTGCTAGAAAAGCTGAAGTTACATGACTTGCAGCGTGTGACAGCCTGGCAGCGTTACTCTAGAACGTCTGGGGCACAGAGGTGACCAAGTGTGAATCTTTTTAAGAGTGACATCAGTCACCGACACCACCGAGAAAGCCAGCGACATTTTGGAGGCTTCGGGTCTCCATCCTGCCCAAAACAAGGGGAGCAGAAACCTTGTACCAACGCGACGCCCACGTCGCGGGAGCGTGACACACTCCCCTCCCGTTACCACGGAAACGAACCCCTAACTCGGAGGAGCCCGCTGCCCTTTGAATGGGGATGGGTGACTTAGCATGTGTAGCTTGTAAGGTTCCCGTAACACCTTATTAACTGTTTACACATCTCCCCACTGGCGCCTGCTCCCCGGGAGTAGGGATGACATCTTTCTCTGATTCAAATGAATGAGGTTTGACCTTTCCAAAACACTCAGCAGCCATGTACTCGTCCCGAGCATCACAGCACCTACTACGGGACATGCCTCGTTTGCAACTGCCTTTGGAGTGAATGGTATGTTCTTCCGAATACGCTTCAGGGTGGGACCTCCAGCCACTGACGGAAAGATAACTCTTGGAAACAGCCGAGATTCATCCCAAGGTTGGCAAGCAACGTGAACAAACTGAGGATTGTTGCTTCTCAGTTGCTCGTAAAATTGTTTCTGAAAGCAATTTTAAACAAGTTCCAAATATCTTCTGAGCAATGACGACATTCTTGGAATGTCTATGGCTGCCCGAGGCAACTTTAAAGGGCATTTAGTTGGATGCCAAAGAACTGGCTGGCATACTAAAAAAAAAAAAAGCTGCGATTTGTTCTAGCCATTTCACATTTCAAAACGAGCCGTAATTTGGGACCGAGAGCACGTTCCGGCCTCCTCCCAAAGGTTCCACAAGTGTAACGCCATGACAAACGTGCTTCTCGGGGGGACCCGGTGACGCCCAAAGCGATTTATTGCAATTTACAATGTGTCACCTCCAGTCCTCCTCAGATCTGCCCTTTACGTTTTCCTTGGCAAACTAGCCAAAACTGATGTTTATCCTAGAAAATCATAGCTCACAGGTAGTCTAATCTAGGGCTCGGGATAAATATTAAGAACCGGGGACCACATAGTGCGGGGTTAAGGGCACTGTGAAACCACGCTCTGCAATCAGACATCTGACTGGAAACGCTCTCCACTTACCGTGTGATCTTGTGCAAGCGACCAAATCCTGTATCTCCGCAGCGTCACCTATAAAACGGGGTGGTCATAATGCGCCTCGGAGTCACTGTGAGGATTAAATCATTTACAGTGCTTTATACAACACCTGATACTAATCAGAAAAAAGTTAGCTATTCCTAATGTAGCCATTAGTAATCCGCTCACAAGGCCTTCGATTTTAATCTTGCCTGAATTCAAAGGTCTCAAAGAAACGGGACCCCGGCTTTCATTTCCTGTTTTCTTAAATGACCACTAAGGGTACAGCTCGTAGTGTGCTCTGATTTACCAGAGCCTCAGTCCTAGGTAACGGCCCTTTCCTACCTGACTCCCTTCAGTGAGATGCCTGTGCACTGACTTACTCCGTTGTCTAGAATGTAAACTTTTCAGTGAAGTTTACTGAAGCCCAAACGGCACTAGAAGTAAAACTCTGTGAAGGTCGTGAGGCAGAGATGACCACACCAAAATTACTGCCAAGGAACTGAGCTCCTGTGCCAATGATGGGCGGGGCTCTGCAGGAACCAGAGGAAACAAAACCATAATCGAAGTCGCCCTCGGCTGAACAGATACCAATACCGAGGGGAAATCTCACTCCGGTATCCGAATGGGACAGACCTTGTTTGTAAACAAGGCCTTGTGAGTGGCTCAGGCCAACACGTGTAACAGGCCGGAGGTTGGGACGGAAGACAAGCCGCGTGAGCACACGGCACACTCGGACGAGTGTTTGTATTTACGGAGGTCCAGCGACAGAGTGGTCAGGGCAATGGTGAAAATCCCTGAAGCAGTGGATACGAGCCCCGTGACAATGTCGTTTGCATAAATCTTTCCAGGGTTCCTGTATCGGAATACGCCCGAACCTTTTATTTTACCAATCTAAGATTAAGCCGTTAAACTACAGAAGTCGTACCCCATGAACCGGTACCTGCCCACACGCACAGCTGTTAGGAATCAAAATCGAGGTTGTACTGCATTGTATGTAATTCCACTTGACTCTACAAACGAAGTCTATCTGACGTCAGTTCAAAGTGACAGAACCTTTATGAGATTTCCCTCTTAAAAAAAAACAAGATGATCAAGCATAAATAATCACTTCATGCATTTTATTGATAGTCTATATTTTAAATCTGCAGTATGACATCTTACATAGGGAAAAAGCTTCTTCCTAAAAGATAACTATTAATAATCAAACCAGCTTTAATATGACCGACCTTTCGAGGTCTTGTTTTGCATTAAACAAGTTAAATTTTAGCAGCAGGTGTAAAGCACTGTACAAAAAAAAAAAAAAAAAAAGGAAACTGGGTACATTCTCAAAATTTAACACAGGGCTTCCCAACCAGGAGTCTGCCGGACAGATATTGGAGGAGGTGTCACATTCAGGTTTAAATTGAAAGAAAATGAGAAACCAGATAAAGCGGGCCGACCGAATTCTCTCCACTCTGCGCTCCTTTCTGCTTTTCTGCAAGTCTCCCCAAGGTCAGGAAGCCCCGGTACAACAAGCAGTTAAGTCTTTACAGAACATACATTTATGTGCTTCACGTTCAGACATAAAGGCAGCCTTCGTTACTATCCCCTCCGCATCCCTCGGCTTCTTACAGACTTCAGAAAGCTTTCCAAGACTGCCCAGTTCTTTCGATAAACCCAAGTCAACACATCTATACCAAAGCAGCTCTTCCCGAGAGAAGGTAAAACAGGCACAGATACGGAACCAGGCCAATCGCGTACCTACTGAACTTGAGACCTGATCACGTGGCCCTACATCTGTGAAAGCAGCACCAGGGACAAACGGAGCTATCAAGAGGTAAATTCCAAACATTGGACTGTTAAAACACATACACGTCAATCAGTTAAAGAATGTCACCAGAGGGGCACTGAATAGTTAAGGCTGGGCAGCTGGTTCTACCACACCTTAGTATCGAGAAAAATCTGCAAGAGGAGGGACCGACAGGAACCCTGAAGTAACTAGGCACAGCGGTATGGCGGGCTTCGCTTGCACTGCGTGTCTCGGAAGACACCGGCCACTCAAATCCAAGTGACTACAGAGCAGCTTGTGGCTCATTGGGAAAGAAATACGAATCAAAAACAAATACCTGGCTACAATTTTATTTGAGAGTGAGTGTTAGCGGGTATGCCCATTTCCTTGGAATTTGAATGAAAACATCTGCACAGAAGTGAAAATTATCATAAAACCGATAAACTGCTGTCATCCCTTGAGAGTCCCAACGCTTCAATAACAGTGCGATTCTATCCTGCATTTTTAGATACAAAATGGATTAATTAAATCAAGTGTGAGCTCACTCACTTGTTGGGAAATTAGATATTTTAGAAATGTTCCAGTTAAGAACTCAATTTCAAAAACAAAAACAAAAACAAAACACAAACCTCCATTTCAGAATGCTAAAATCTTTAAAGGGTAGGTACTGAACTCAAAGCTGTTTCTTAGTTGCTTATTAAAAATCTGATTTAAAAATAAGTTAAATACTCATTCTTCGGACCTTGCACTTCAACTTTCTAAGTAAAGCATGTTATGTTTACAGTTTCGAATGTTTTTTCAAAAGCATACAATTTACTAGTTAACTCGATGAATTACAACACTTACTGAATGTTAAACATACTGAAGAATTATACTAAAGAAAAAAACGCCTGACACTTGAAGATGTGCCTTATCAATCTCTTGCATCATGAAGGTACAGAATACTTTAGAAAGTAGCAATCGGCATAGTCTTAGAAGACAAGGAAAAGAATAAAAGTGCCCTGCGAACATGGCTTCTAAGTACTTAACGATGGTTAATAAATTTGACAGGGAAGCCAGTAAGATAAAACATCAAAATTCAAATAAGGCAGATTAGAAATATTTTTCATTCACGAAAGAACAAAGAAGAAAAGGGGGCGGGGTAAAAATATCCTCTATCTTTAAAAGTATCAACAAGCACAAGGTGCCACTGTATTCTAGCAAGCTGGAAAAATGGCGTTGGTTCGCAACATTCACCTCCCTAACACACGGGCGTTTCAGGAGCTGACCCAATGTCCTGGCTTATGCCTGACCCATTTCATACCGTGGACATTCGGGAAGCAGGTGGCTAAATACAAAGCGTATCGCGGTAACCTTCACAAACGTAATTTGAGACGGTGACACTAGAAGAGCGTACTTGGCACGGGAGGGACAAGTTTTTTTTACTTTTTGGGGGGCGGGGGGTTACTTGAGTTAACACTTATGTTATAGATAACGTTTCCTAATCTTAAAGTTTGGATAAATTCCAATGATCACGTGTTTAGAGATTTCACACATATATGAAACCCCAGTGCTAAAAACGTTGTTACCTGTAAAATCACCTACACTCCAACACTAAGGTGAACACTGTTCTCAACCCCCATCGCCATGAGCCACCTCCACCACTGGGGGGCAACTAACGTGTTCTCGGTGGAGCCATTTTCCCAGTTACACAAACAGCATGGGGCATCTTCTAGTGCTACACGTTTTAAACCTAACTTGTTCACTTTTGTTTTCAGTACTAAATCCCGACCTTGTCGGCAGCTTGGACTTCAACAACAGGACACCTCAAACGTTTCGGACTAGTGCGTGAAGTTTGAAAAATATCTGAAATACTCATGGAAACTCAGTTCTCAGTACTTTTCCCTATGCTTTGAACAATATCGACTCCCAACATTGGTTTTTCTTATTCCTATGACTGACCGCATGAAGTTCAAAGTAGGTCTTGAAGACAGAACCTTTCTTTAATAAAGAAAAAGTGCAAAGATACAAAACGAAAACAAAATGTAAAGTCTTTTGCAGGAAAATGCTCCCTTGAGAGAACAGGTGTTTGGATACTGGTGGGAAAAAGGTCTTTGCTTTCCATTGTACATCTGACACCTACTAATGACCTTGTCTTCAGTGTCCACAACACAAGTATATATGAGTCATGGACCTTGCAAAAAAAAAATAATAAGTAGGAAATTCCACTAACATATTTGTATCCATTCTACACAATCCAATGGAAATTAATGAGTGCTATCGAGAAAGGTGTCCGCACGCACGCGTCCAACATGTGCATTCTACTGAAGGCTAAAAACTTAAAATTCTACTTCCAGTGTTCATGAACAGGTTTAATATCTACATTCATAACCAGGATTCTGCATGAGTTACTTCTTACTTTAATACTTCACAAATGAGTAATACGTCTTGGGAGGTTAGGGAGGTACCTGTTTGTCAGTAACTTTTATGCTCAGAATGAGCGCGGTTGTTTTTAAACCGTATCAAATGAACAGCCCTATGGTAACGGGACATTTCATACCAAGAGGAAAATGGGTTTGTTTTTAGCCAATCAGGACTACCCTGCAGGTCTGAAAACTGTAGATTACACCTTGAGGAAAAGAGACAAGGAGGCTCACAAATATAAAGGAATCCTGACTTTTAAATGGACAATTTTTCTAAAAGATAAAATGTATTATAGAAGCGCCATAAACAGTACTTTCTGCTTATATTAAAAAAAATAAGTGAAGCTTTGTTTGGACATTATTTCCTTGCAAGAGCAGGACATATCCTTAGTAAACTACCATATTTACAAGTTAATTTCCTTGACACTTAGGTAGGACTGAAAGCCAGAGGAAAACATGAAAGTGTGAACTTTGAAATAATCTTTACAGCTAAGTTGCTAACAGTTAAGGTAACCAGGTAACTCCTAAAGCAGACGCATCCTGTAGAGCATCCGACTGCGCGTGGGCAGTCAGCTCACTCTGCGAAAGGCTAAGGATGTGCTCAATTCCTCTTTGGACCCGGCCGTTTCCGCAGAAACACACGCGCGGCGCTTCCACGGGCAGACTAACCCTCGGCCCGACCACCCTCGAAAGGGCAATCGGGCCCGAGCGCCGGCGTACTTCACAAATTTATTTTCACTGCTAAGGAACTGACAAAAAGTGCACGTCCCATTGGTCGCAAGTCAGCAGTGTCAGCTTCAAATATGGGCAGCACAAGGAAAATGTGAGTTTCAAATAACCCGACACGGCTCGCTTTCAACAAAAGGTAAAAATCCCTCGACTATTCCACGGGTCTTTAAACATGACACGTAGGTCTGAGTTGGGAACAGTAACAAAACATTAACTAACGAAAGTGTACCGGTACCTCAAATGACGAATCTCAAAAAGAATGCAAACTGTTAGTACACTCACCTGCACCAATTCCTATGCTAAAAGTGGTTTAGAGTCTTCCCTCCAACTTCTTTTTCTTTTTTTGAGGAGCAGACTTGTAAAAACAACAGTGTAACTTGTGCTAGGTGGCGGCGGTTTTTTTTAAACCGAAGCTGCCAAATTTGCTGATCTACATCTGCTTAAGGAGAATACTGCATCAAAGATCTCATCTCGCGGAACCAGTTAACGTCTGCGTTACTGTGCTCGTGACAAGTTTAGACTCTTCAGAGTAGTTCTCTTTATTCCTCCGGTCTTTCATTTCCTGCCTAAATCCAAGCGCTAATCCCCAGTTCCCACTGGTGCTCAGTGCAGACTCAGTAGCTGCCCACATACATTAAACCCTACAGATATGTTCTGCTCTTGCCGTCCACACCCTCGCCACAGCAGCCTGGTACTTCGTCTGGTGTGTTTTTACTAGGTTGGCTCACAAAAAGCATTTTTTTTTCATTTCTAAGCATGGTACTTTACAACTTTTTAATGCATTATTACAACAGTGCATTGGAAAAGTACTGAGCCTCTACAAAATAGCTTTACATTTTTAAACAAATGAATGTGATTTTTTTCACTTACACAAGCATAGGCTTTTTTTTTTAATATTTCCACAAGATAAATATCTCAATTAAACTATAAGCTCACTCTACAGTGTGCCACAGTGATGGGCTTAGGAGACAGTTATATACTTAGAAGATCCTAACCTTAGTGTTATTTACACTGACATGTCTAATATCACCTTGTCTGAAAGGTGAACAAATGATATTCAGCAAGTAGCTGAATTTGTGCCAACTGATACCTGGGAATGGTGCAGCTTTAAGCGAGCACTTCTGAAACATGGACTGTAACTTAGGCTGAACTGGAACTTTCTTCGCCCCTCCCTCCTACGGCGTGGGAAACTTGAAAGATCAACGTGAAACAGGTAAGAGCCATTGCTAAGGCAGATCTTTGAAGATAACAAAGGAGAAACTGACAAGTGTATATGGTAAGTCATCAGTAACATCACTTACTGATGGTGAAATCAGCTTTTTACGTCCTAAAGTGTTGCTTCTTAAGTACTTCCTTTTACTCTGGAACAGAAATTGGAGAAAGGACAGATTCATTCGGAAAGCAACGACTTAGATCAGGTTGCTACTTTACATTAAGCACCACTCAAAAAGTGGACATAGAGCAAGCGATTCCTGTTTGCCCATCACTATACCAGCTACAAGGGCCAGGAGTCCCGACCTCAACTACACGACACTTTCTCTGTTCCCAGAAGCTAAGACTGCTCTGCGACAAATTGGACAAGTCGAATTCTCAGACAGCCAGCGATCGATGCAGTGGACATGGTACTCATGGGAACAAGGCAGTTTACGAAGTTTGTTGCCTTCTGTATATTCTGTAATGCAAACGCTACAGGTTTTTAATGCATCGTTTTCACCAAAACTTCTCATCGCCAAGTTGTCAATCTGTTCTTTGGTGAGTCCTCTAGGCTGGTCATCATCATCCTCATTTAAGAGGAAGAACTGAGCCAGACTAAGGAAGGGCAAAGAGCCACTTTCATCAAATGTGACCGGGGCCCGGTGTCGGCCCTCTCGCCTGGCACCCGAGGGGCCGGACGGCGAGCTTCCTTCGTTACTGCCTTCAAACACCTCTGAGCTCGGCTCTGAATTTTCTCCACTGGAGCTGGAACTAGGACTGGAACCGGAACCACCACCACCACCAGAACCCCCTCTTCCATTCCGTGACTCTGCCCTTTCCACATTTTGACTCGAGACTGACCCACTAGGCTCTGAATCACTATCGCTGTACATAAAGTAGCTCAATTCACCGAACCCTGTCATTATTTGCCTTAACATGGTCTGAATTGCAACAGATGTCGTCTCACTCAAACCGGTATTTAAGATTCTGCGAATCGGAATTCTGATGGTACTGACATAGGTTCTCACACCTGCGCGCTCGGAACGCGAAAACGTACGCCTGAAACCTCCTCGCTCGCTTTCGTAAGTGACGGTGTTGTTCGGCGTCTGAGACCTCGAGCGGGTTCTGCTAGCTATGCTATCCCTCTGCCGGTACTCTCCGGGGCGGACTCTTCTCACTTGAAGGTCAAGGACTATGGTGGGAGGTCTCTGTCCCGATCCTGCAGACTCGCCATTACCAGCTGTGTCTGAAGAACCCGCTCCTTGTGAGGCATTTCTTGTTCCGGAAGCTGCAAAAAGACCTCTGCTTAGCAAGTCAGGTCCACTGATCTGCTGTCTCAATGTCACGTGGTGCCGGGTTCTAGAACTGCCCTCGGTCTCGTTTACCAAAGGATGCTCGAAAGTCTGAGATGAGATACTGTGATGAGATCTCCGCGCGGTTTCGCTCATCGGATGCAGAGGGGACCGGCTTCTTTCTGCCCTCGCTCGGGTTCTCCGATGGTCCGGGCTCCTGCTTCTGGCCCTTCTCTGACCTCTAGTGGCGGGGACTTCTCCAGTTAACGCTTCGGTCGAGCCCCGTTCTGCCCTGGCTGGCCTTGCGGAGGCTGACTCCGACCGTGGATTCTCCACTTGCCTCTGGCTGCCTTCGTCCATGTTTTCGCCGCCGGATCGTCTCGCAGACGGCTCGTGCTCGCCCTCTGGATTCGGACCCCCGTTATTACGGTTCACATTGATCTCTAAGCTGAATCGGAAGTCACCGCTGCTTGGATTAGTCCGGCTCACTGCTCTCCAAGACTGGTTTCCTCTTTGCCCACTTCTCGTCGTATTTCCGGTTTGTCTGACAGAGTTAAGCCAATCTATTATAGAGTCGCCATTAGACACGTCGTCAGAAGAGTCTCCACCTGTTTTAAGAGAGGAGAGAGGGAGAAAAAGGAACTGCCGAGATTAGGACGATCACGTAACAGCGCTCTGAAACCGCATTAGAGAAAGAGCACGCGTGGCCCACGAACGGACGTTTGGAAACTATCTCGCAGGGGCTTGCCGGTAAAGGCGGGGAAAGATCCATTCCCTGTGGAAGGGGAACGCTCTTCCGGGCAGCAGCTGGAGACTGCCTCGGGGGCCGTGGAGGAAGCCCGGCCCAGCACCGCGTGGCCAAAACGCCACGCGACCGAAGCAGTCGGACGGCGGTCACGGTGCGGGGCTGTGCTGCATCCGCCGCATTTTCAGCGGTTAAGACACTTCTACTGGGCTCTGAAGGGCCTTTGATGATACGGGGCATTTTAGAAAACAAAGTGCTGCAGCCACTGCCAAAATGCAAACGAGGTTCACAGGCTCGACAGCGTGTGAGGCCTTCGTGTCGCCAAGACTTTAAGCTAACGTGAAACTGGAGATGAGACCGAGTGAACGGTCCAAACCCAGCTCAGTATGTTCACGAATCGGACGGCTGCCACGGCCTCTCTGCTCAGAGGGGGATTCTCCACTTCCCACTGCGAGAGCAGTGCCCGGCCCGACGGACGGGCGGGGCTTCTCGATGGGCCTATCTGCGCCCGAGCCAGGTAACTCTTTGTTGCGGGGTTTGTGCTGGACGTTTTAGGGTGTTTAGCACGTTCGGCGGCATCCCTGGTCTCCAGCCACCAGATGCCAGTAGCAAACCCCACGTAATGAAAACTCAAAATGTCTCCAGACACTGCCAATGTCCCCTAGGGGGCAAAATTACACCCAAGTGAGAACCACCTCGTTAGAGAATACAGCATTTCTCTCTTCCCGTGAGCAACTCACGATTATAAGGAAGGAATAATTCAGTACGTAGAAGGAGACTTCAATGGATGTGGAAAATCAAGAGAAAAAAAATCACATTTAAATAGGCCATTCCTCACTATGTTCCCGTTGACGCAAACGACCCAAAGGTGAACCACCAAAAAACAAAACAAAACGAAACAAAACAAAACAAAACAAAACATGTTGACATCCTCACCAAATACCAAGGAAATGTCACTTCTCTTTTTATGAGCAGTTACTTAGCACCAGGTTAACTTGTGCCACTTGTGGATACTCTCCGGAGGACATGTAGTGTCACGAAGTTCTGTACCCATTCCGTCCTGCACCCCCCCGCCCCCAAAGCAAAGCATACCTCTATTTTCGTCTGCGTTTTGCGGCGGCGGCCCCTCT
This sequence comes from Pteropus medius, assembly GCF_902729225.1. NCBI lineage: Eukaryota > Metazoa > Chordata > Mammalia > Chiroptera > Pteropodidae > Pteropus > Pteropus medius. Next base: position 334,136 of record NW_024356247.1, read on the forward strand.
TTAATTTGCTGTAGTCTTCTCAGCAACTCTTCCTCGGTACTTTCACCTGAAAATAGTTTTTAAACGTTTGCCAAATTACAACAGAAAAGCAATGACCCTTGCCCATCTGACACGCACACCAGGGAGTGGGGAACCTGGGGGAAAATTCATTTATTTGAGGGGCAGGGTGTTACGACTCATAGTCACGCAGATTTCTTTCCAGTTTGCTAAATGCTTTTGCATCTCGTTCCTTAAAAATGCGCCTCTGGGAGGCAGGTATGGTCGCTTGTATTTTAAAACGGAGGAACTGAGACGAAGTTAGAGACTGAAGTGCAAATAAATAAATGGCAGGACCAGAAGGCCGCTGAGGCCTTCTGACTCAAGTCCGGTACCGCCGGCTCAAGATGCACTCCCTTCTCACTAACGCCTTGCCTTTCGCACTGTGAGCGCTCACCCGAAGACTAGTAAAATTAACTAGAAATGAGGAGGGAGATCGTGAATTTTAACTAGTATCGAATGGGACCTAACTGAGCAAAAGAGAATAAGCAAGCACAAAGTTGTGAATAACTGACAATTTTATCCAAGGCTAGCTCTGGAGGATGACTGGGACATATTCAGGGAAACGGAAGTGACAAATCAGAGTCTGTCCTAGGAACTAAAGTTCCCACTGGCCCTGCCATACTCAGACTCATGTCTAGTAGGTAAAGCCAACTAACAAAAAATTGTTCAGCTTCACTCTCTTCGATTCGGCTCACTATAAATGCAGAATAGAATTAATAACTAAAGATATGGAATAGGATCATTTCAAACACGAGTGAACAGGATCAGGTGGGTAATAAGTGCAGCAGTAAATGTCATTCTGTGCTATATCCCTTGCATTGAAGTCACACTTCATCATGCTAAAACAACAGACTTTCAAAAAAGACTTTTTAAAAAAAGACCAGCAATTTACATATGGAAATTCTTAAAGTACACATCGCATACCTGGGGTGCCTAGCAAATTGTTATCCCTCATAAGCCTATAATCTTCTTCACTCAGGTTATTTACAAACTGATAGAACGCCTCTTCCCGGTCCAACCGGTCCATCTGACTTCTGCGCTGTGCTGTGGACTGATCGCCACTTCCTTTATCGTTAGAATCTGAGCTTTCCATCTTGATGAACAAGTGGAAAATGATCTAAAAGGAGAAAGGAGATCAACCTTGAAAACAGAACATATGTATTCTCCAAAACAGGCTTAATTATGCGAAAATCCAGAATGCGGGTCAAGACGTGGCTTTTAAGACCTCGCACGAACGAGATTTCACCCCAGAAAAACACCCGAAAAGCCCTGTTAGACTCGGAAAAGACGAGGTCAGGGTCGACGCACTGGCCCGCGGGCGAATTCAGTCCTGGCGCCTATTTTTAGTCCTTGAGATCTAAGAGCGGTGTTTTACACTTTTAAATATTTTTTTTTAAAGGAGAGAATATTTTGTGAAGTGAAAATTACGTGAAGCTTGAACGTCAGTGCTCATCGTTCTACCGGAATGGCCACGCAGTCATTCGTGCACGGCCCACGGCTGCTTTCCCGCCGCAAAGGCAGAGCTGCGTCATCGGCACAGAGACCATGTGCACCGGGTGACCTGCGCGCCGTGAGCTGCAGTGATGTAACTATAATGACAGCATTTCAAGTGCCATGTATGTCGTCACCATATGGTGACTTTTTAAAAAAAATTATAGGTACACTGTCGTCACATCGAATCAAGAGAAAGTGGACTTCAAATGTCATCCCTGAAGGCACAGTGGAAGCGCGGATTATTGGTCATCAGATTAGGTGGTAAAGTCTACGTTTATCATGCAATGGCGCCAAGACGGTGCTGAAGTGATCAAATACACACTGATATTATCAGACTGAGCACTCATCACAATATTCCCAATATGCAGGAAAGCTACGGCCTGAAAAATCTGAAAACTTAAAATGAAATACCTCATCACAAAAACAAAAAATAAGGCTTCGACCAAAGTCACTTTCCAGTGGCTCATCTGTTGGCTAAGTAAGGAAAATCACTTATTGGTGATGAGTTAAATTGTGTTTGACTGCAGAAGCTAAAGAAACGTGCCCACAGAAAATAAATTTAAAGATTATTACCGTTTTGGTAAGTACAGTTACTTAAAAAGTTAAGAAGGATATCGGGATGTCAATAGTCAACTGAAAAACGGGGCAACACCACTGAGTGTTTTTCTTGCCTCCTGATGAGCTGGTAAGTGTAACAGACACTATTCAGTTGTTGATTATTCAAGGAGTTTGAACTACAGAAGCGGCAGCCTCTATGAATCGGCATGGAACAACCACAGGTGATAATGCTTTCAAAGAAGTTGAGTAAACACTAATCCAGCATAACCTGAAGTGGGATCTGCTAATATTTATTACAGCTAAAATAGCAGTAAAAATGCGTAAAGCAGAAAAAGACCTAGCTTGACAAATTTACAAAGCTTGTGAAAACGTAAGGTTTTTAAAGCCTACGGTTATTCATTACATCATTCATCAGCAGGCAATTTGCAGAAAATATTCAAATCCATCCTATTACTGAACCGGCAGTGTCAATGGTGAACTTAACCATCAACAGTTCTGTGAATTTTTGTCAGAAATAGAAACTGAATTTCCTGACTCACTCTACCACGTGCTCATTTTGACAAGTTAGCACTGGTGAAGTTTTACTGTGATGTGTTGTACCCTGGTCCAAGATGAAATTTTTTTCTGAATGGAATTGCTCAATTACTATTACCAAACAATGAATGGCTTGGGAAATTAGCTTCCGCTGCAGACTTCGACCTAAAATTATAAGGCAAAGCAGTGCTTGGATGGGAAACTTACACTGCAGCATAGTCATTTCGACAACCACTCATGCTGGAATCGCAACGTCAAGCACAACTGCTTTATGCACTTCTCATCCTGTGAAAGAAGCGAGGGCCACATCCCCATACAAATTTGTAGCAGATATACTTTCTGAGCAGCACCTATAGTTCCAGAAGCATTTTTGGACCTCAGTGCAAATACAAAAGAAATTCTCTTATTTCGAAATCCATTTAGCTGTGTAACTGGGGTACTTCCACCTAACTTGCAATCGAAGTGATAACCCTGTAGTGTGATAACATGCCCAACAAGGTCAAGAGCAGAATCTAACAGAATCTATAGATGCCTTCTAAGGACGGATGGATATGCTTCTTTGAAGTTACGTGCTTGTGGATTAGTTAGATGGCAGTACCTTTATGTGTGAAAAGGCATTTTTAAAGATGAAATATGGAAAGTGTCATTTCAAGTTAGTAGCTTGCACCAGATGAACATCTCCAAATGATCTGGATCAGGAATATGGTTAGCCCCAATTAAGCAAAACGTCATCCTCCTCCAAAGAATGCCATTCCTCCCATTCGCAGACCTGTATTACAAAACATTGTACTCGATTATTACGTTTTGAGTTCTATCAAGAAAAACTTTCTGGAAATTTGGCTTCTCTCTTTTTATATAAATAACTATGTAATATGTTCAGTTTTGCTTTTTGGTTAGCAATGCGAAGAAAATCACTATCTGGCCTTTTACAGAAAAAGTTTGCCAACCCCTGCGCCAGAGAGTACACAAAACTAGCCAAAAATTCTTAATTATCATTCACTACTTAAATGGCCTTAGGAAGTGGCTATGTTGGCAGATTTCCACACTCTCTCAATTAACTGCTCTAATGGAAAACGATGGTAGTAAAGAATCTAAAATAAGGGAAGACTGCAAACAAAAAATTTCATTCTCTAATTCTTTCCCTTCCAACTTCAGATCGATCTTATTTAAGTTCACAGGGACAAAATAAAAGTTAATTCCACGAACATATGAAAATCTGATTTGTGGAAAAGAGGTAATCTATACTGGTACTAGGATTTAATCCCACACACAACACATGAAGTATCTGGATGTTTACAAATCAGTACTAAAGAGAAAAATAAAAACAAACCCACTTTCGGATATAAGAGCCAAAAAAGCCTCTACCTGTCTGCTGAGCCTAAATAAATTTAGGTCTAGACATGAGCACATCTATATCCCCATTGTTTCCCTTAGATGATTATTCTCAGAACTATCATCATCGTTTAAACAAATAAAATGAACAGGTTCAGAAAGGGGTAGGGGAGGGAAACCTTAATATTTTTGGAAAGAGCTTCCTAATCTCACGACTGAGAGTCCTTTATTTTGGGAAGACTAAACTGGAGAAATTTCTGAAAGATCTTTTTATACTAACCTAACACTTTCAGAAGACTGGAAATCAACAGCTTAAAAAAAACACTCATAAAAGTGACATGGGCCTGCCAATAGAAAAAAAAAATTACAAAAGGAAACCGCCTTTTTCTACACGGAGCTAATATGATTTGGTAGTGGTAATAGTAAGCAGCTAATTTAAAAAGTATATGGAAAAACACAAAGGAAGAAGAAACTTCAGCCACAATTCCTCAAACCGAAGAAAACCACGGTAACGTCTGGCTCGTGTACTTAAGCAGTTAATATTTGGAACGCTAATAACAGAAAGTTAGGATGAAGTCCACTTGTGAAGGATCAGTAAATATTTCTGAAGTTAACTTATAAATAGTACAACTCAGTAGGATTGAAAGGCTTTAAAGATATAAATCTTTCGAATAAGGCAAAAACATCGGATAAATTCTGACATTTGAAGGGCATGAACCAAAGATAACAGAAAAACTCACATACCAAGCAGTGCTACAGGAATGGCGTCAGGGAGGCTGAAGCCCATAACAGAAACTTGCAGAAAAGTGGGAAAGATTTTTTAAATGGCTTTGCAAAACGGAGTCAGAATCAAGGGATCTTGTAATGAGTGTGTGGGGGAGTTGGTATAAACAGAAGATGGAAGGCAGAGGGACTCAACTTCGATTTTATTCAACAAAATAGAAGTTTTTTTCCACCTTCCAACTGGAAATAGTGGAAAAAACAGACTTCTCAAAGAGAGAACGAAGAGCCCGAACTGCAGAACTTCTCGTGGTAATCTCTAGTAAGGGAACAGCGGAGACCCTAGATACCAGACTTTCAAATAATCGAACCTTCGAAGCCAGTGAAGTCTATAAACTACAGCACAGCAAAACCTGGCAATAAAGCCAGCGGAAAATCCTGCGACAGCCTCTCAGATACACTGTCAACTAGAAGAGGGGCTCGCTGCCGAATTAACAGCTCACTTGCTCGACATGGTTCTCGAACTCCGCTGGCACATGCCAATCGCCTGGGACTCTCGCGAAGATGCTCGAGAGCCTGCGTTTTCAGTGAGCACGCAAGCGAGGCTGCCACCGCTGCCCCCGGGATCACGGCGGGCAGCACGGAGCGGAGGCAGGGAACAGCCACACCGCAGGCGGAGCACCTGGAACATTTCCAAGGCCCCCCAAAGGGGCCGGCAGAACAGAGGAGAGGCTAGGGAGAGAACCGGCATGTGGAGAAGCCAGGAAGCCCAGGGCAGAAGCGCCCAGAGGCGGGGAGCCTGCGGACAAGACTGAAAGTCTCGATTATCCACAGTGACAACGTGAGAGAGAGCGGAGCCCCGGGTCAAACTGGGGCCAGCGGCTGAAGACACGTGGAAGTAAGTGTGCAATTCTTTCTTCCACTGCGACGGCGAACGAGGAAAATGATGCCACAGCGGAGCTGCATCCGCCTCCCGAAACAAGCAAACCCCGACTTCCAGGAACAGTCGAGCAGAGGCTGTGAAAGAGGGGGCTCCCTGCAGGCGGGGGTCTGAACACACCGACTGCAAAAGGCTCTCTGGATGAGGATGGCACTCGGGGTGGTCAGTCCCTCGGCTTCCTATTCTGGGCCTGCAGACCTCATCAGGCTACATACTCCAGTGACACAACTGTGTCAGAACACTTTCTTGAGGGGATCCATCCACCTGTCGCCCCGTTCCTGTCCTCCAACGCGCCTCATGCCTCGCGACCTCTGCACCCTGACGCTGCAGTTCCCTCGGCCCCTTCCTCCCCCTACCGCTGCTTCGCCCCTCGCGGTCCCCTAAGACGCTGCTACTGGCTACCTCACCTAGCAATGTTTCCATTCAGAATTTGTGGCCCTAGAGTGACACTTTGTGTCTTACAGTCTTTTATATCTTTGAAATGTTCATTTCATGAATCAATCTTGTTTCCTCAACGTAACCAAAAGTCGTGCAACATGTTATCAATACAAAAACTCGTGCCGTGTTTTACACTCTTTTTTTGCCAGTGAATCTCCGAAATCTGGTATTCTGTACTTACAACACACGTCAGACGGGACGCTAAATTTGCAATGGTTAAAGTAAAATATAGTCCTATCAAAACAAGAGTTGTTTTTAATGGAAAAATGTTTCATACTTCAGGTTTTTACTTAATTCAAGAAAACTTCAAGTTCTGTCCCACAGATACACTAGCAACATTTCAAGTGTCCAGGAGCCACATGTACGTACTGGCCACCACGCTGGACAGCACAGCTTTAAAGAATTTGTTTGTAATGTAGAGAAATCCCACACTCTGAAAGAATTTCAAAGTGTTCCCAATATATTACTGCTCAGGTTCTATAAACCCAATATTTATACGCCCTCTTTGGACGTCTCAAAAATAAAGTAAGAGTGTCGAATACAAACACGCATGGGACACATGATTCTTTCCTGTGCTCGCAAATCTTCAAGATTCACTCTCGACCTTTTAGAGTTTCTATCATTTCCTATATGGAAACTAGAGTCGAGACATTATACCTCTATTGAAAGCCGTCCTGACAAAAGACTTTAGAGACGGTTCAATCCTAAACAGCTCCTGTCTGGTGAGCTTTAGTCTATTCTGCGCAAGAGGGATTTTTATTTTGCTTTATTTTTTTTATTTGAAATTTTAACAATAAGACACACTCACAAAGCAACATGTGAACAAATCCAAATTACTATTCCTTCTGCAGTAATGTGCTGCTCTGCTCCCCCTGACCATCTCATATGCGTGCCAGAGAAAATCCAGGAGAGTATTTTCCCCACGTGACATCTCTATGACACACTTATTTCTTACTTCAAAACTGCAAGCAAACCGTCAAGTCTTCATTGAACACAACATGCAATGTTTTACTAAGGTGCAGGTTCCCATTACAGAAAGTCTGTTTCTTGTAGCTCATTAGGGGATGGAGGGAAAACCCAGACTGGCTTCTCTACCTTTGCCCAAAGCCTCCATCCTGTCTGCCTCCTTCCGCATTTCCCCTGGGCTGGGAGTGGGCGTCAACCTCCTAGGGACACGAAGGGGTGAGTTGGGGCGGTGACACCCGCAGGGGTCTGCAGGACTGGAGGTAATTACATTTTGAAAGAAAAAGCCATCCTAAGCAATGCCCTCGAATGCCTTGTAAGACCGCCTTACACACACCCAAGGAGCCCGGTCTCGCTTAAGTGGCATCTAAGGGAAAACGTGATAAATCTAAACGACAGGCTCAGCTCCTGGCAGATGTGATGTCACTGATGTTTGTTAGGTGAAAATGAACATTTTAAAGGTTAAGAAAGCACCACACCAAAGACGCCGGGCGACCACAGTCCAAATGCTCGCTACAGACCTCTCTCCATCTGGGTGTGAAAATGTTAGTGAAGAATTGTGTTAACGAAACGGGTCTCCCGAGTCTACGCTGTGGTCAACAAGACTGAGGCACGTTCCCAGCTTCACTAGTAAGAGGAAACAGGTGCCCCACACACCCCTGGGCACCTCCTGGCATCAAGAGAGAGCATCTTAAGTCTACTTATTGTCTTAGTTATAACAGTCACGTGCAGAAGTCAGAAATTTTGGCTTGAGTACACAATTAGCATTAGCCACTTTTAAACTTAAATATCTCTGTGAAGAGCTTCCCAAAGAACGATTTAAGAAAAAAACACATAACTGTTCTTGAATCACTCGGCTCTCTCCCCAGTTGTAAGCAACAAGTCCGTAGTCCGTAGTCCGTAGTCCGTCAGACTTCCTTCAACCCCCACGACAGTCCTTTGAAGCAGAAATCATCACCTCTAGTTTAGATAAGAGACAGAAGCGCAGAGAGAGGCAGTGATTTGGCAGAGGCCATGTGGCTAGTACGTGGAAGGAGCCCGTAGTCAAATCCAGGTCTCCTGATTCCAAATCAGGCAACTTCCCACGCAATGGACAAGTGCCCCCCAACATTTCCCAAGACTATACACTTTAAATACGTTCCTTCAACCCCACACACACGTCGAAAATATTCGATCTCAGTATAAGCTTTTTATACCAGGTTCGCTCCTGCTATAAAAACTTTCAAACTGACAAAACATTTATAAGCAGTATAAACCCAGCAGGACTTATTTTTAAGTAAGTCGATTTTTAGTGTATTTGCTTTAAATACAGTTGCCCCTTGGATAAACGGCACACTTTCTTAACTTTCTCTCAGCATACTGTGTGCCCATATACAAATTCATTCCTGGGAACAAACAGCCAGGTTAGAAATTTTGCCCAGTCATTTCAAAAACTACTCCTCTGGTCAATGAATATATGACTGTCAGGTAAATGTCATTCCGAGAAGGAAAAGCCATAAAGAAAAGCTAACTTGAGATTTATTAACTGTGCCTCAGTAATTTAAAACAAATCTTATTCGTCTTGAGAATTTAAGCCACTTCTCCTGCAGTCACCGTCATATACTAATAAGAACTATGTGGACTTCTATGTGTCTGACCACTGCAAAGAGTATTTCATCATCTAGGCCTTCTGAGCCATACTTCTCTTGCTCAGGCTCGCCTCCACGTCTGGAAGTGTACCTTCTCTTCTAATAAACCGTTTCTTTTCTACTGTAAAAAAAAAAAAGTATTTCATCTAACTCTCCTAATCCCTGACACCAGTGTTTAAAAATTTGTTTATGATGTTAGTGCAAAAAGTAACATAAAACATACTGTACAGGGATCTTAGATGGAAAAAAAACCCATACTGACCAGTACTAACGAATCGGAAGTCTGGTGCCAAGTTTAAGCACACACATTAAAGTCAATGGACACACGCCTTCACAGCACCCGACTGAGTAGACCCAAGGCACCGAAACAGACTGTTAACAAAAACCGAATTCTGAAATTCAAATGCTTGCTTGAATATCAACTTAAAACTAAGCCGCACCTATTAAGTCTGGAAGAAATGACATCTTTTTAAGAACAAAAAGGTATGGTGGGAGGGAGGAATCGAGGTAACCTGATATCAACCAACTGCTAAAGTATCTTGAGCATTTTCACCTTTTGCATGTGTTCACACAAGCTCCCAACTCAAAAGCACTCTAAAGCAGAATGTGATCTAAAAAAAAAGGTTTCAACATAAAAATGTTGTGGAAAACAGAAGGGCAGGCACCATTCTGTTTGTTTCATTAGGAACCTCATAGAATAGATATGAGTTAATGACATGTGAACCTGTCAATAACGAAAAATGGTAGCTCAATAATACCATCGCCAAAATGAAAAATACTTCGTATAGTTAAAAATGAAGTCACAAAGAGCTGCTGAATTAGAGGTCAGAATACAAGTTACCATATATATGCAGTTACCAAAAGTGTTGGGAAGTCTTCATACATAGAATGTTCAACTAAAATTGTATTGCATTCGTAATAGAAGGCTGAAAACAACCAGACAGCTTTTCAATTCTATGAGTAGCAAGGTGGTATTCAGCTGTGAAAAGGGGTAAAAAAAACCCAAAACAGGAGCGACCACATTCCTGTCTAGGCTATATCACTAACCGGCTATGTAAACCTGGTCGATTCATTTAACCTCTCACGCCTCAGGATCTCCATCAGTATTAGAGTATTGGATTCGACTACCTACAAGTTAGATGAAGACGACCTTCCTTCCAGGTCTAGGAATCTGTGACTATGAATAAGATATAACCGAAGCCACATTCCAGTAGTAAGTGAAAAAATAAAGCTTAAGAAACGACTGGGACACATGCTTAGAAGCTGTGCTTTTTCTCACTGCCTTTCACTCTTACATGTCTATCTCCCTTTTTGTGACTATCTTATCATTTTGAAAAGAAATATAAAATATGCGTCTTTTAAAAACAGGGCAGGATTGATGCTTCACTGACTTCACTTATTGCACAATACTTCTTGCCACCCACACAATTTGTTGCTTATTTCCAATACTGGCCTATCCGCGGATGCTGTGGAGGGCTCCGCCACTGCCAGTACCATAGCAATATGAGATTATAAAACATCCTTGCTTATGTTCTTCCATTTTTACTACCTGAAAAGGATAACAACAACGACAGGATCTGGAAAAGTCTGACAAGTGTCTAATCTCTTGACAGAAAGTCTATTGACTTGCAGCTCACAATTTTGACTACTGCAACCCTCTAAAACATTTAAATAGAAAGAACATCAACAAATGAAAGGATGGAGACCAAGCAAAATGCTGCCAATTCACAAGATCAAGTCATTTAGAAAAAGAAACCATTATGATGGCATTTCAATTACCTTATGTACTTTAGACAGCGAATTTAATCTTCGATTACCCATTTCATGTTATTTTTGAGCAATGTCACTAAATTAGAATTTGGTCTATCTACATGAACTCAACTGACGTGCTTCTCATTATTCCCAAGAAGTCGAAAAAGGACTCAAAACCCACAAAGTCCATGTGTTTATAAAAAGGTATTAATGTAAAATCACTGATTGCTGGCAATTTCGCTGTTAATTGGTAAAATACTATTTTTTAAGCGCATGAGGTTTCCATTAAAAATTAAATGTTTTAAAAAGAGTGAAGCCACGTTTTAAAATTAAAATCACTCAACAAAAAAATATTATCTACACAAGTGCCTATAAAATTACTTAAGGAAATCAATTTTGTGTTACAGAACTAAGCATGCTAACTCAACTGTGCTTCCTGAACCAGTGTTTCTAAACAGAAAGGATGACAAAGCTGACCATATATCTCCCATTTGTACAGAAACGTAGCAGTCTACATCTGTTGTCCTGGAGTACTTGATACGGCCCTCTTTCACTCTCAAAACTGTCCCAGTTTGCCCCAATAAACTTAATTAAAAAAAAAAACTGTCCCAGTTTGGACAAATGATATGGTTACCTTACATGTAATTGACACTAAAGGGAACTTTGGTCAATAAAAAATGAAAACTGTAGTTAAAAGTTAACTCTTTTCTTCCTATAGTCAAGTGGAAAGCGACAGGAAAGAGACCATTTTTCATTCCGGAAAAAAACTAAAAATCAATGAACACAAATACCTCCTTCCCCCACAGAAAGTTCATCGCCATGCAAACATTCTAACAGAAGCCCAAACTGTAGTTGTGAAATTACTGCAAGAGGTCCACGAATCGACACACGCTGTCTATAGATGTGTCAACATACGTAGGTTCTATTATGTCTGGTGAAATTAAAATTTTGGAACACTAAAATACAAGAAAATCTACAACGAAAATATCAACTATATATATATATATATATATATATATAGTTGATATTTTTAGATGTATATATATTCGATATATATATATATATATATATATATATATATATATATATATATATATATCACGGACCAAAGCGCAAGTTCATTAATATATTCCCAAACTGTTCAAAACTGCCAAGATCTTTTAATCTAAAAATAATTGACAAAAGGGAAAATGAACTGCTTGATTTTCTGGGAAACTTCCACATTCAAGGTTGAGAAAAAATAAGACACAGAAGTACTACTGCTTTCTTACACTGGTTATCAAAACTCAAGGGATTATGTAACTGGCTACTTCTTTGAAATTAACGGGCCATAGGTTTTTGGAAATGTCTGTTATACAGAAATGTTAAGGAATTAAGGCTTATAAGTGAAAAACATGTCCCAACCCTAGGCAGTGGCCCCAAATCCTAGCACCCCATTGGTCTGGCTTTGACAGAGGACTTCTCACACTGTAATCTGTTATTCACACTATGGTAAACTGAAGGAGCAGGAGGCCGGTCAAGCTATCTCCCAGTCCACTAGGGCTATGGAAAGAGAAATACACGCATGAGAATTCCACGAATGCGGATGCCCCGTGGGACATACTGTGCTATTTAAGGCCTCGGTACACGTTTGCCAACATGGAAGAACATATCCAGTCGGCCTAACTTTTCTAGATATCCTTTCATTATTAAGCTATTTCATAAAAATCATTGATTTTAAATTGTTTGTCACATCACAAGTAGTTATAGCTGAAACAGGCACCGCGACAGACCAAAATAAAGAGGGGAAATTGCTAAATAATTTTCACTTAATTCATAAAGCAGATTCCCTTTAAGTGTTTTTGATGTAACATAACCTATAGATTTTTTTTACGACTTTCTTTTTCTTTGCATTTCTGATGTAATTAGAGAGCAATTAAGTCCAGAGGCATAAAAGTTTAGTGACTTCAGACTTCACACAGACCAGGGTTAAAATGGGGGCGCTATCACTTATTAGCCACTTAATTGAGGACAAACGACTTAATAACCTCTTCTCGGAGTCTCGGTTACCTCTGTAAAACAGTTGACATCCTCACGAGGCTTTGCTGTGAGGATAAAATCATCCACGTGATGCAGAGAACCTTCTGATACAAATTAGCAGATAACCATCTGATACAAATTAGTTATGAATTTAGGCTAACTACCCATCCCAGTTTGCCTGGGACAATTGTTTGCACCTGTTGTCCAGGCATAATTATTAATAATGTCCCCTCTGCTCGCTCTTGAAAGCATCCTGGCTAGGGCAATAAATTATGTGATTACCTTAATGATGATGATTTAAAGAGTTAATACCAATCAGACTATTATTTATCAATTATATAATTTTTAGATCTCGAGGGGAAAAACAGAACACAGAAAATCGTGTAAGATATATTCCTGTAAGATACTCTACTGATATTTTGTTATTTGTTATTTTGTTATACACAAAGTATACCCACCCCATTCCAACAATGATCTAAGGTAGCAAAGTCCTATTTTGTTCTTTCTGTTCTACACAGGAACTGGTAAACTTCAGACATTATTTTAAAAGAGGAAAATTCACAAATAAAGCAGCAGCGAGTTCCAGATACTCAGAAACACTACACTTTGAATCACCAGTGGAAAAGAGCCATTCTCATCATGAAGTATGCCCAACACCAACTCACATATATCAGATGGGCCCATCCAATTACAGGGCTGCAAAACAATACTTTAAAACATGCAGCTACACATAAATCATGAGACGCAACAAAATATCAATTACCTGACTGTTATGACATAGTATTGTAATACAATTAACTGGATTTTAGTTTTCTTCATTCTCTGCTCTAGAAAAAAAAGAATCCATTATTCTTCCTCTTTTAAAAGATATACATTTTCTTTGAAATAGACACATCCTAAAAAAATTCACATCCTACATATTTTAGTCACACAAGCGCGCGCGCACAGTCTGTTATGAAACTTAATTCAATGATCAGTACTGGTATTTGGGGAGACTGAGAAGGTCAGAGGGAACCAGGAATCTTCCATGTCAGATACAAGATTTTCTTTAAAGGCCGAGAAGAAATCTACGTTTTACTATAAGCTTGCTTAAAACAAGCCTACCTAATCAGACAAGTAATTATTTTCAGAGGCTCTGCTAGTCACTTTCAAGGACTTTCCTGGCACATTTCAGTTACCTCTGTAAAACAGCCCTAGGCAGTGGTAGGAACTAAAAAGTATGAAAGACCATGACACCTTAGGCTAAAGAACGAAACAGTTTTCAGTAGAAGAGTCCTAAAATCACATTTTAAAGTGTTTAGAACGGTCTTCCCGGGCCCTTTATTTTTACGATTGAGAAAACTGATTTGGGAGGGCAGGGGGGGCCACAATTGTGCCCTGCCGCCCTCGAGTCATCCAGGATGGACACGACGTACCCGATGGGCTGACAGGACGAGTTACTTAGTCTGTAATCACAGAGAACCAAAGCAATGATTAGTAGGGGGACGTTCACTTCTTCCTCCCTTCCATCGCCCAAAGCCCACTGCGGTGAATTCTGATTCAGGAAACGCGCGGGCTCCTCATTTCCAGGCCCCCCCCCCAAATTACGTGGGGCCTTGCAAAGGGTGGATGACAAGCTGCTAGCAACGCTTCCTCCTGCCCCCAAACGAAAGAATGACCCGCGCGAGGAGGCTGCCAGGCCGCAGACTCCCGGGCTAACCTGTGGAATGAGTATGGGGAAACTGTCTAGGGAAGGAACGTGGCTGTCTCCTCCATCTTGAAATTAATCAGCATAAGGGAAAAAGGGACCGAGTGTTCAGGAAGCAGAAGCCCAACCGGTTACTACCAGTCGCCGAGCCGCGGCGTACGTGGCAGGGAGCGCCCGCGGGGGCCGCGACCCCCGGGCGTTTTGGGGAGGGGGGCCGGGCTGGCGCTGACTGAACGGACAGGAACTTGGGGATCGTCTGGCCCAACTCCCACCCTTCCCAGGGGAGAGCGAGCAGGCGGCGGCGGCCCCCTCCCCGGCGGGGCCCTCGCGGCGACGCGGGGCGAAGGGAGCGCCGGGGTCGCCCGAGCGAGCGAGCCCGGCGCATCTGCCTCAGCTCCCCCGGGGCGACGTCGCCGCGGCCCCGGGGGGCGCGTAACCGCTCGCGGCGGGGAGCAACAGCGCCCAAGATGGGGCTCCGCGAGGCGCGGGGGGTCGGCGGGCCCGAGGTCCCTGGAACCGGGGCGCAGGCGGACGGCCGGGGCGCGGCGGTTCTCACGCCCGGGGCCGGCGCCCGCCCGCCCGCGCCGTCCGGAGGCCGCGGGGAGGAAGTCGCTCCCGGCGCCGGCCCCTTCTCCTCAGAGCCCGTCGCCCTCACAGCCAATTAAAATGGCAGCGGCGACTGCGCCACGGGGCCCCCCACGGCAGCCGGCGCCCCGGGTCCGGAGGCGGCGCGGGGCCTCCGGCGCGACGGCCGCTCGGGCCATCTTTAGGGAACGCGGCGGCCGCGGCGTCCCCCTCGCTCCCACCCGCTCCTCAGAGGGTCCCCGCAGCCTCGCTCACCCGCTCTGGTGTCGGGATCCGACTCGGTCGCGTCGGCCGCCGCCGCCGAGGGTCCTGCGCGCCTCCCCTGCCGCCGCGCGGAAACCCGCCTCCGATGAGTCGCCGGGTGAGACCCGCCTCTAGCCCAGCGCCCGCTCCGAGACGTTGCTCAGGCAGCCATTATCTCCCCCATTGTTACCAAGCAGCGACCGGAAGCGGCTGCCCACAACAGGAAGTGATGACGCCGCGGCGCGGCGCGCGGCCCCCGGCGCGCTGGCCAATCGCGGCCGAGAGCTCGGCGGCCGGGGGCGGGGCCTCGGGCCGCGCTCCGGGAACGGGAGGCCGCGGCGACGCCCCCCATGTGACAGGCCCCACCTTCCTGCGCCATTTTGAGTGGTGGCGACGGGCTCGCGTTCCGAGGATTGTGGGAACCTTCGGCTTCGCGTTCCGAAAGCTGAAGGACGTCACCTCTGACAGCTGCCGGCCCTTCCCGGGCAGCTGGAGACGCGACGCGCCCGCGAGCCCCCGCGCGGCCTGCGCCGCGCCGCGCTCGTGCTCACGCTCACGGACTCGCTCTCGCAGGCGCTGCGGACTCGGCAGACGTTAAAGCAGGCCGCGATGCCCGTGTCGCGGTCGGTGTGTGGGATAGACGTGTCGGCGCGTGTGCGTGTGTGACTGCGTGTGACCGTGTGTGACCGCGTGTGCACCGGGAGACACACGGACGGAGGGAACGGGAGCGGGACGGTTGACTGGGCGGTAAATTCTGTGGCGAAAAATAAAGCGGGAAAGCGGGAGGGGCGGCGGCGACGGAAAAGGGGGGAACGCGGCCGCCGCGGAGGCCTCGCGGGCGATGTGGCACCGCCGCGCGCCCGCCGTCAGGCTCGCACGACCCTGCCCAGGTTCCCACGGTGTTGCCATGTTTCCCGTCCCGTTTTCCCGCTGTCCGTGTTCTCACGGAACCCCCCGGCGACACTGGCGTCTTCCGACCCCACAGAGCCGGCTCGCGGTCCCCTCCACACTTGACGGAGGCCGCAGTGCTGACCCTTCACGCGTGCCCTCGCGCCACACGAGCCGCTCCTCGACTGCCGCCTCCCCTGACAGGACGTCCCTAACCTCCCCGAGGGGCTGCTGCCCCGTGCCCCGACCCGCCTCCCTTTCTTGACACCGCTCGAGCCGGGAAGATGCCATTCATCTGCTTCCTGCACCCCGTGAAGCAGTGCACCTCTTTGTTTGGTCCACTGTCATAGCCCCAGCCGGCTCGAATAGTTCTCGAGGGACTGTCCCCCTCAGCATGATGGCCTCTCGTCGGCCCGGACTATAAGTATTTCGCTCCAAGCGTTTGCCCCGTACCCCTCGTGCGCACGTCGCCTCTCAGCTTAGCACGCTGATCTGGTCGTTTTGACAGTGTGTGTAGGTGATTTACGTGCTGTCTCGACTCGGTTTTTGTCTTACGTAATCGTGTACTAGAACTTTTACCTGCAAAACGAATTCTTCACTGACCCGCAATGCTGTTCAGCCTGTTGTGTTATTGAGCTTATGCTAATGAACAGTAGCCACACCTTAAGATCTCAGGGCAAACGGGGCTGAACATAAAATAGAAAATCATAAAAGAAGAAAAAAATGTAACCGAATACGTCTATAGCCTTGGAGATGTGGAAGGACTTTCTCAACATGACACAAAACCCCATAAAAGGAAACACTCTTAAATACGACGTCATCAATAAAAGCAAACCTTCTGAATGTCAAAACGCAAATGACAAAAACATTTTCAACATGTTATATGACAGCTAAGGAGTAACGGAAGCTTCTAATAAAATTCAAAGACGTGACAAATTGACAACCCTACATAAATGATAAACATATATGGCTAATACCACCAATCCAAAAAGAGCTATTATAAATCGATTTTTTAAAAGACAAATATCCTAATGAAAAATGTGCAAAGGACATGGGTAGGCAATTCAAATAAGGAGAAAATATTTGGCCGATAAGCATATGATAATATGTTCACCTTCCCTAGTGATCAGAAGTGAAAAAAACGATTTTTCTTTTTAGCCCCTCAGAATGTCAAAGATTAAAAATTTGATAATATCAAGGGTTGATGAAGAGCCTACGAAATGGACACACTCGTATGCTACTAGTACAAGTTAATATTTAACATTTTCTAGGCAATTTGGCACTGCATATCAAAAGCCTCAATGTATCCATACTGTTCGACCGATGAGTCCACCTACAGAAATGTATCTTAAGGAAAGGAAGTGCACGAATTTGCAAAGATGTCTGTAATGAATGTACAAAGATGTTAATCATTGAAATTCTGAAAAATCAGAAAAATAACTGATTATAATTAAATACTTTACAGTACATCTACATAATAGACTCCTACATAGCCATTAAAAATGAGTAGCTTGATCTAAATATGTTCGGGTATATTGCTAATAGAAAAAAGCTATTTAGAAAATGACATGTATGATTCTATTTTTATATTAAAAAGGTAAATGCACATAGAAAAAAGTCTAGATGAATATATGCAAATAAAATGTGAAGGCATTATTAGTCATTTTAACTTTCTTTACTCCTGCATTGTCTTGAATATATTACATGTGCGCAGATTACTTGGTGTCAGGAAGAGGGGTCGTTTTCATTTTTAAAGAAAAGTCTGCCTGACTCTGAAATAAAGACTCTCTCCATCCATTTATTCCTTCAATGCTTCAATCAAGTAAACCCTTCCTTCCTTCTTTTCTTCCTTCCTTCCTTGCTTGCTTCCTTCTTCCCTCCCTCCATCCCTTTATTTGTTTAGTTCCTTTCTTTTTCTCTTTTATATAGTCTAGCATGCTCATTTATAATCAAGGAGCTGCTTACTTCCAATATCTAGGAAACGACATCCCCAAACAGTTTATCTCATGATGGCATTCAATGCCACCTAGAACCCAAGGAAGCAACCACCGAATAATTCTCATTCAGTTTTCGTTCAGCCTGGTTGCATTTCTCTCCCATGCGCTTTTTACATCTGCGGAACATTCAAATGACTGTTACACCTTCCTGGTTAAATGTCCTTTTACCAGGGAGAAAGTTAAAGAAATTCCTGATTTTCTTTCTGTTCATTTATTCAACAAAATGTGTTGATCGTCTACTATGTGCTGGTTACTGGGAATAATAGGTCAGTAGACCACAGACGAGAAGACCCTGCTGGCGTCGCAAGACAGACGTTGAACAAATTCTTATAAAGGCGACACGTGGGTACGAAGGTGACACGTGGGTAGGATCGGGCGGGTATAGAAAAAGAACATTTAACCTAGAGGAGCTGCCATTTTTAGCTGAGACCTGAGCTGAAGGAAAAATGATGGTTCAGGAGGGAGGGCAGAGGAGGGAGGAGCCCCGGGAGAGGGAATAACCTGTACGAATTCCCAGGGTGACAAATCAGAGCTTGGAGACCTGAAAGGACAGCTCATTTCCTGTAGGAGACCCTTCCGTTTTATTTTCTTCACAGTACTTAGCGCACTGGAATTTATCTTGTCTATGTGTTTACGTTGTTTATTGACTGTAGTGTTTATGGTCTGTCAGTCTTCCCGCTGGCTTGCCCCCAGTGTTAAGTCCCGTGGGAACTGAGGCTTTGTCCCGCCCCTTCGCCACTGTATTTTCCGAGCCTAAAACGTGGAATAGACAGTCAATATTTTCTGAATCAACGAATGAGCTTGTAGCTCACATTAGATACTTTGGATCTTATCCTAAGAACCATCGGAAGTTTTTGAAGCGTTTAAAAAAAGAGATCATTTAAAAATGACTTGATGAAAGTTTTTTTTTTTTTTAAAGATCTTTCTGGCCGCTATGTGTCGGAGACTGCATTTTCTTCATAGTGCATATACTTATACTTACTAAGACTCCAAACTCCTTTATCTTTAAGAAACTCGACTGGCTTTGTTTCAAAAAATGACACCCACGAAATATCTATTTAGTTTAGATAGTGCCTCTAATGTCTAAGGAGGTTTTTTAACCTTTCGAATAAGTATCACTGGCCAAATCAGTTTAACGGGAAAACAAATGTCTGCCTCTTAGCTCCTTCCATTTTGCCTCAGTTCACTCCTTTGAGGAGTTCGGGATGGCATTCGAGATATGAATAAATGATGAATGTTTTCTTCAGTCCACCCTGAGGAAGGGGATAGCAGAATGGGAAGAGTCAAGTGAAAGGAAATCAGTAATTCATTCAGTTAAGTCATTCGTTCAACAGCATTTACTGTGTGCTGTGGCGCTGTGTTAGGCCTTGGGGCTGCGGATGTGACAGGTGTAGCATTTGTCCTGAGGAAGTTCACAGTCCAGAAAAGGAGAGGCATCCTGGGAGAACACCGTTTCAAATCCGGGCATTTTGTAAAGATACGTGGAAGCTGAAACTGATGTGTCGTTTCCACTGTAGGGGCCCAGGCAACGCTTTTAAGGAAATCGCCCACAAATCCGTGTTTATAGAATGTGAGACATCTTAAAAATAAGTGTCAGATTAGGGAGCGAAGCACACAAGACATAAGAGTAAAACCCTTCTTTTCCTCACCATCCGTAGAAGGTATTTTTACCAAAAGCTTTAAAGAAGGCATCTTGGATATTGACCGTAGGCTGATAGAAAAGATTACAATTACTTTCATTCTTAGCAGCACAATGCCATGTTTATATTAGCATCATTACTGAAAACGTAGTTGCTCTAGGACTCAGTTAATCGCCTCTTTGAAAAAGGTATATAGTGATGGGTATTGTTCATCCCACAAATGCTCTGTAAGTTAATTACCTGGGATTGTTCTCTGGTAAATTAAACTCTAGAAATAGGAAGTATTATTGCAAATATTCGAATGGAGAACACGTACTGATAAAATATGCACCGATGCCCGATTCATTACATTACCAATAAGGGAACTCGGTAGATGGACCGTCGTGCCTTTTCCCAGCTATTACAGCAACAGTGAGAGAGGTTTGTCTTTCCGTTCTATGCTTTCCGGGAATATAAAAATAACCTGCCTAATGAAGCAATGTCGAGCACCTTATGTATCCAAACATGAAGGTTTTAGATGCTCTGGTTTAGAAAGCACAGGGCAGTTTTCCAACTCATGCCAAAACAACCAGAAAGTAATCTTCCTGTGACAACTTAAGTGTAATATAGCAGGGAGAAGATAGAAGGGATGGATTTGGAGAAGAATCACCCATGTTACATCTCAAATTTGTAATTTTATTTTAACTGATAGGTAGTCATTTAATTATTTCAACTATAAAGGATCGAATATTTCAAAAAGACTAGGTCGGCTATGCACTGTGTCTGGCATCAAACAAATTTATAACAAGTTTCTCTTTGGAGACAGAATGACTCTATGCCTGCTTTTTTTTTTTTATCTCCATCTTCGGTCACCACAAAAGCCTCAAGCCAAACTGGTCCCACATTCAGCTTAACTTTCGCCTCCATAGAGGTCAGCTATGCACCCATTTCCATCTCTACCTGAACTCAACGCTTTCCACCGAGCCCTCTGCGACCGTGTATTCAGTGCTAACACACTTCCCTGCTTTCTTAGTGTTTTAGTACAAAGGTCTCTCCTCAATTTCTAAAAGACCTCCCCGACTGCAAGACTCACTGAGGAAGGAACCCCAAGTGCAGACTTTTTCTTTCTCGCAAAGCATACATATCTCAAACCCAGAAGAGGTGAGAGGGGCACCTAAGTCAAGTGCAGATTCCTAGGCCTCACCCTAGGATTTGGATTCAGCTGCTTTAAGGTAGTGCTCAAAAATCCTCATTTTAAATAAACTCTCCAGAAGGTACAGATGAAGGTTATCTGCAGAGAAGTGTTTGGAAGATGGACTTCAGTTAGAACAATGGGAGTTACCCTCTTACGTGTTCTCACTGTGCGCCAAGAACATTATGTGCATTATCTCATTTAACACTCACCAAAACACTTCAAAAAATAGGAGCATTTTACACTTGAGGAAAATGAAACTCGAAGCGGCAAAACCAAGACTTGCAGGAGAGCACACGACTAGTAATTAGTGGAGAGAAGTTTGTACTCAAAGTGCGTGCTGCATCTAACAACCCAGATCTCCTGGCTCCTAAACCAGGGCTCAGGTGAATAATACATTAGAATCATATTTTCTTAGCGATGGCTGAAAAGATGGAAAACCTGGCTCTGCTGGCAACTCTACTCCTTGGAAGTTCTATATATCTTACAGTACTAAAGGTCTTGAGTAGGCATGGTCTTTTCAAATATAAGTTCTCTCTCTCTCTTTCTCTCTCTCTCTCTCCATGCCTTCCTCTTTCTCTCTCTTTATTGCAGAAATCTGCTAAAGTCACTTATTTCTTGGGCACGACAAAAGCACTTGGAAATACCTAGAAATGGACGTAGTCTCTGACTTCAGGAAAGCCTGGGCAGTGCTCACCTACTTCCAAGTCCTCAACTATGAGAAAATGACTATCGATCTGCCATAACTCTATGTTTCAAGGAGAAATAGAATGCTGTTTAAAAATATGACTTACCAACTATATACAGAAGTAGATAATAAAAGTAATATTTATCACGCACTAACATGTGCCAGGCTCTGTACTAATGCTAAGCAGTCCTCTTTTTTAAGGCTCACAATAAGCCTGTGACACAGGCATTATTATACCCATATGAAAGCGGAGAAAATTGAAGTTTAAATGAATTCTATCAAGCAATACAGCTAGTAAGTGAGAAAAAGAACTACAAGTAGGTTATTCAACAGGCGCACACACACGATTCGGAAGACGGAGTGGAAGAGAGTATTTTTATTTTGGGATGCTTTTGTTTTCTCCATGGAGCACTGGGCCAGCAGATGCGTCCATTTCTCAAACACAAAGTTCCCACTCCTCTCAGAGTTTGAGCATTGAGCAGAGAGAAGGAAACACCTCATTGTCCTTTTCATTCTCCATCATAGTTTCTCAACTGCTACCACCCTGGAAGGCGCACTCGCATGTTTGACAGAAGGATTACTGCTTGAATTTGCCTGCTTAGAGATGCCTACAAACCCTCATTCTTGATAGAGGTAAGCCCATTGGCTGAAGTACAAAGAGTAAGAAACCTTTACTTTTCTGATTCTAGATGCTGGAGTCTTGGGTTACTGTTTCATTTTTTGGGGAAATCTATGAAAAGATGCACAGAAACACAAACATTATTATACTAAGAAAGACACAACTAGATTTCCTACTTTCTGCTTTGGCCCAGAATTTTATTCAGCAAGAAGCCTAAAGTCACAAATAGAACATCAGACAGGCAGCAGTGTAGCTGGACTGGTCACTTTCCATTAAAGTTGAAATCGTACAGTTTGACCGACCGTTGAATAAACGAAGTAAAAGCCAACACAAGATGAGCTGAGGCATCTAAGTGACCAGTATAGTTAGTATTAGCTCTGACGCTGAGCAAAGCTGCCAGGTAGACTAAACTTAGTTCACTTGTTCCTTCAGAATTCCTCCTCCAACTAGACTTCCCAGCATCTACACCAGGAGTCACGCTGCCAGCATTTAGCCAACTTTAGTTATCCGTAACCTTATTCAAAAATTTTGTTATATCCGCTTGCCGTAAGTGATTTTTCCCTTTAAATCGACTCATCTCTTAAAATGTAAATATATATGTATTGGAAAGGATATTTTCCATCACTATTGTAAATGGAAAATCAGTGTCGTTTGCCATAAATGAAGGATAATCATAAAAATCAATACATAATTAGTAAAATACAGATCGTACATCTGCATATCACCTAAGGTCATGCTGACTACACCTTGTTTATAGATTGGTCTTCCTGGCCCTGAACCCAACACTGTCCAGATATGACTGCATTATGTTCCTTCCTTCCCTTCCAAATTTAGTCAATTCTATAGTTTTTCCTCTTAGGGTTCAAGCCTCCTTGGTGGCCTATTCCAAACTGATAATTAGTTCAAAGCGAATAAACTAATTTCCAGCATATATATTTCAATTCTTGCCTTTTTGAGAGAATTGCTCTCTGTTTTCTTGAAATTAGTGATCTCTAAAGCTCCAAATCACTGGTAAACCCGATTCGGTAGGACTGAAGTGGGGTCCAGATATTTGTATTTAAAAACTAACAAACCAACCAACCACTCTAAGTAATTTGAATGGGCAACCTGTTTGGGAACTTCGATATAACCAGAAAAGAGGTCTTTTGGGAGAGTCACAGTAGATTTCTAGGAAAGATATTTTCAGGTGGGAGTGCTTGATGGCATTTGTCAAATCATTCTGTAGGCAGTTACTACAGGAAGGGTTCATTCTGTAGACTTAAATACCTAAAGAAAAATTTAATTGGGAGCAAACAAGGTATCTTATTATTTAACGACAATTTCAAAGAAGTAGATTGTGTATGGGGGAAAATAGGAAGCCCAAATCATACACAACTATTCCGATAAAGAGGGAATATCTGATAAAAATGGCATTTCAAATCAATTGAACCATATATTACTTTTAAATCAGCGATGTTGAGACAATTAGTTAACTTTGAACAAAAAAGTATAAAAATAGTATCCATACAGATTAAAAAAAAACCATTTTATATGTACAAAAATGAAGCTCCTGCAATTGGTGAAAGTGTACGTTGGTCCAACCTTTTTGAAGCCAAATTTGGCATTATATCCTAAAAGCCTTAAAAATGTGCATGCTCTTTTACTTAGCGATTCTACATTTAGGAATTTATCTTGAGGAAATAATTACATAAGTGCACAAAGGAAAAGATATAAGATTGTTCATCAAAACATTGTTGATAGTAATGCAAAATGAGAAACGATCCAAATATTCAGAAATGTACTATTGCTTATATAACTCATGGTGCACTAGTGCAGTGAAACGTATCTCAGAAGTGAAATATGATTCTATCTGCCTATATTTCTCGATATGGAAAGATATTTATGATATGTTATAATATGAAAATGCAGGTTACCAAATGTCATATGCTCCTTTTTAAATATGTATAATAATATATACAAAAAAGTCTGGATGGATAGTCCCAAACATATTAATAGCGTTTATCTATGGATGGTGGATTCGAGCTAATTTTCATTTTCTTTTTTATAGTTTTTGACATTTTCTGAAAAAGTTTAAAAGCAGGAATTGTTTTTAAAATAATGAAAAGCAATAATGATATTTTTGTTTTTGATTATACCCTTTAGCTTAACAGTACCAGTTCTAGGAATTTTCCCTGAAGAATCAGAGATGTGCACATGTACAAAAATAACACTCAAACATTGTTTACTATGGAATTGTTTATAATACGAAAAATTAAAATACCCTCTCTTTAACAATTAGAGTACTTTGGGTTTGTTTTTAAAAGTTTTTTAAAAACCATGTAAACTATTTTTAAGTGAACAGTTCAGTAGCGTTAAGTATAGTCACACTGTTGTGAATTAGAGTATCTGTTAAATTATGGCATACTTTATGATAGAATATTATACCACCTTAAATGTGCTCAGAACACTTACATCGGCCCACAGTTGGGCCCTTTTCTTGAGTTTCATCTCAAGAGTCATTGCCTTCCTCTTCTTCTCCCCAGAAGCAGAAGACACAAACGGGTGCTTTTTAGACACGATGGGATACAAAACCACAAAATACAATACTGGTGCCCCAAATGTTGGCACCACAGTATGCTATAGAGTATTAGTTGTTTACCCTTGTGATCGTGTGGCTGGCTGGGAGCTGCAGCTCAGTGCTGCTGACTAGTGTCATGAAACAGTATCATGCTATGTATCACTAGCCTGGGGAAAAGATCAAAATCGAAATTTGAAGTATAGTTTCTACTGGATACATATTGCTTTTTCACCATTGCAAAGTCAGAAAATCCTAAGTTGAGTCATCATAAGTCAGGGACTGTATCATATTGATTGACTTTCATATTTAAAGCAAGTTTGCATTCTTGGGCTAAGTCCCCCTTGGTTGTGGTATATAATCCTTTTAATATATTGCTGGATTCAGGTTGCTAATTACTTGTTGGGTATTTTTGTATCTATGTTCACAAGAGATAGTCAGACCAGTTAATTTTGTCTGGAGTCACTTGCTTCCAGCCTGAAGACCTTTCTTAAATATATATATTTCGTTAGGCAGGCCTGCTAGCAACGAATTCTGTTTTTGCTTATTTGGGAATGTCTTTAATTTGCCTTTATTCTAATAAGATAGCTTTGCTGGATGTATGATTATTGGCTGACAGAGTTTTTTCTTCCAGCGCTTTGAGTGTATCACCCTTCTGCTCTCCACGGTTTCTGATTAGAAGTCAACTGTTAATCTTACCGGGGTTCACTGTGTGTGATGAGCCATTTTTCTCTTGCTGCTTTCAGAATTTTCTCTTATATATATATAAATTGAGACATTTAAATTGAGACATCGTCATCATTTTCTCTTTGTCTTTATATATATATATATATATATATATACACACTCATACACACATATTTATATATTTACATATGTATATATATACATATACATATATACATATTTACAATAGAAAAGAAGAGCTTTATTAGAAGGGAAAGTACACTTCCAGACGTGGAAGCGTGGCTCAGAAGGCCTTTCTTTGTCTTTTAATATTTTTACTATGATGTGTCTTGGGTGGATCTTTGCATTTATCCTACTTGCCATTCTTTGAGTTTCTTATATTTGTAGATTCAAGTTCTTCATCAAATCTCAGAAATTTTCAGCCACGA
This sequence comes from Pteropus medius, assembly GCF_902729225.1. Taxonomy (NCBI): domain Eukaryota; kingdom Metazoa; phylum Chordata; class Mammalia; order Chiroptera; family Pteropodidae; genus Pteropus; species Pteropus medius. The sequence continues at coordinate 359,740 of NW_024356247.1, forward strand.
TTTATTTCAATATTTTTTCTGCTTCTTTCTCCCTTCTCTGCTTCCGGTTCTCCTTTTATGCATATGTTGCTACACTTAATATTGTTGGCACACATCTCTAAGACTCTGTTCACAGTTCTTCATCTTTTTCTCTTTATTCTTAAGATTGTATAATCTCTATTGATCTATCTTCAAATTCACTAATTCTTTCTCCTGTTAGTTCAAATATATTCTTTCAAATCTCCTAGAGCAACTCTAGTGAATTTTTCATTTTTATTATTATACTTTTAAGCTCCAGAATTTTAGCTTTTAACCAAATAATTTATATCTTTTTATTCATATTCTTTAAATTGAGACATTGTCATCATACCCTCCTTTAATTTATTAAGCAAGGCCTTCTCACTGGTGGTTTTAGTTTCTGCTTTTTTTTTCTATATGTGTCACATTTCCCTGTTTTTTTTTTATTATTATATTTACCCATATATACATACATATGTTAGATAATATATCGTAGCACCCCTGGACACTGATCCTCCCTCTGAGTTTATTATTGTTGTTTGCTTGTTTATTCATTTAGTGATATAGATGGACTATTTTAGTGAAGTCTATTTCCCCTGCAATGCTCTGTCCCTAATGTCATTCCTTAGAAGGCACAGCTTTGGCATGCATGCAGTCACTCTGAGATGACAATGGTTTTATCAGAGTTCTTCTTGTGTCTTTCCCTGATCTCTTTGTTAAGCTGTCTTCCTCTCTCGGTAACACACAGAGCTGTTAGGCACCACTAATTTCTGGCTAATTGCCCTACTGTTTTCGACAGTGCCCTGTGGCATAAATTTCGACTTAGTCTGATCCAATTAAACTTGGTCCTCTTTGCAGAGGTAGTTTTTGAAGCCATTCTTTGAATTTTGTTCTGATTCCAGGAGGGCTTTTATTTATTGGCTGTCTCTTCCCCTCATTCTCTCTAGTAAATTGGCTTATAGTTAGTTGAGCTTGTTGTTCTCATGAAGCTACCAACCTCTTTTTAATTGTTTATCACCAAATTTCCAGTGTTTGAAGAACACCCTTTAGCTTGAATTCCTCTCTAATATTCTAGAAAACTGTAAGACTATTTTTCAGAGTGGTTGTATCATTTTACATTCCCATCATCAATACAGGAGAGATCCCAAGGCGATGCATCCTCACCAGCATTTGACATTATTAGTATTTTTTATTTTAGTCATTCTAGTAGGTGTGTAGTGGTTTTATTTGCATTTCCCTGATGACTAATGATAATGAAAATTTTTGTATGTGCTTTTTACTTATTTGTATAATTTTTGTGGTCTTAATTTGCATTTTAATATTAGCTAGCAATGTTGAACATCTTTTGAGGTGTTCATTTGCCAATTGTATGTCTTCCTTGGTGAAACACCTATTCGAGTCTTTTGCCCATTTAAAAAAATTGGGATGTTTTCTTACTATTGAGTTTACAAAGTTCATTATATATTCTGTTTTGGATATGTTATTTGCAAATATTGTCTCTCAACTGATTTTTGGCAAAAGTACAAAGGCAATTCAACGGAGAACTGATGGTGTTTTCAATAAGTAGTGCTGGAACAATTATGGGTAAAAAGCAAACTATGACCTTTACCTCACACCGTACACATACAAAAATAAAATATGCAGCAATATAAATTAGTTATATTCTCCTCCCAGTTCATTCCTTTTTATTGCTATAGATTATTCCATTGGCTAGATATACCACGGTTTACTTATTTCACAGCATGTAAATAATACTCCCATAAAGCTTTTTTAAAAAGGCATAAATACTGATACACGTAACGACATGGATGATTCTCAAAAGCTTTATGCCGAGTTAAAGAAGCCAGACATAAAACATCGTATACTGTAGGATTTCACTTCCTGACATTCTAGAAAAAATAAAACTAACCAATAGTGGGAAAAAAATAAACAGATCAGTGGCTTCCTGGAGCTGGGATTCAGGGAAGAAGATTGACTACTATGGGGTGTGAAGCAATGTTTTGAGTAATAGGAATATCATATATCTTGATTGGGGTGGCACTTACATGGGTGTATATATTTCTCAATGCCCATTGAACTGTAGACATAAAATTAAAATTTTAAGTTTATTTTAAAAGTAGGCAGGAGGTCCTATATCACAGGCCCCCGTGAAAACCAGAGAGCCCATCTTGCCTTCGATGATGAGAACTAGGGCTGCTTCATCTCTACTTGGTAAGAGACAAAAGCTCAGTTGCAGATTTTTAAGGCCATCCCAGATACTCTGTCTTCTAAAGGTGCAATATAGGCTGACTCATTCTTTACCCACGATAACATGCTCCCCCAAATTTAGATTGAGCATTGTTTATTCTGATAACAGCTAAAGTAGTAGTTTGCCCCATGCATAGAAGAAAACAATAACAAACTCAGTTTTGTACTCCTGGATGTCAAAGCTCTTTTTTCAGTATGACCCAGTCTTGCTCTGTTATGGGAAGATGTTACTATTCCTGTTTTACACCCTTACATTATTAGGGCCCTATACCCTACCAGTATCTGGGATCTTTTACCAAACTTTTAAGGATCATGTTTTGTTTTAAAAGCATACAGGATGATTGAAAATAACTTTTTCCTAACCCAGCCACCTGTAGAAAGGGCAATCGAGACTGACTGATACTGAGATAGAATCCAATAACTAGTTTTGATTTTTAGAGTGTTTACTCTTTGAGTAGCAATTGATTGTTTTAGAAGGAATAAAAAGCAATTTAGGGATATGATGAGCTAAAAATGTGAATTAAACATGCAAATAGCATATTATTTACCATTTATTATGATGGACATCATTCCTCATAATAAAATTTCAATATTGGTCATTCTCCCCTGAGGGTAACAATTTTGATTTCTAAGACCACACTGTAAAGGAGTATCTTTCTCTGTCCCTCTTTCTCTCCAATCCCTTAAATTTATGGAGTTTGCTTTCTTTTCTTTCTTTCTTTTTCTTTCTTTCTTTCTTCCTTTCTTCCTTTCTTCCTTCCTTCCTTCCTTCCTTTCTTTCTTTTCTTTCTTTCTTTCTTTCTTTCTTTTCTTTCTTTCTTTTCTTTCTTTCTTTCTTTCTTTCTTTCTTTCTTTCTTTCTTTCTTTCTTTCTTTCTTCTTTCTTTCTCTCTTTCTCTCTCTCTCTCTCTTTTCTTTCTTTTCTTTTCTTTTCTTTTCTTTTCTTTCTTTTAAGCTTTTCTTGATTATCAAAGTGGTTAGTACACATTAGAAAAAACTTGAGAAATACAGAAAAGTATATATAAAGAAAAAAAAATCACCCTTCAGCAAGGGGCCACAAGAAACAGTAGACATGGTGAAAAAAGGCAACATTATTTCCAGTTACTGAAATATCAGCTCTTTGCCCCACCATTGTCCCTTGATTGGTCAGCTTAGTAATAAGAAGCTAACTTCGTTTCTAGCAGAATTTTATTGATGTGGGAGCTTTTGGGGAGATATAGTAAATGATCATAAAGGGAATGAACTAGGGGTGAAAAGGGTTCTATGGCAAGTTTTAACTACAGATCAGAACATAATTTATTACTGACAGTGGTTCCACAGACCAACCCCATTTCGCCTCATTTCTAGTCTGTTAATTGATCATATCCTAATGGATGTAGGCAGCCCTCTAAGCCCTGATCCCACAAGTCTTGCCTTTTAGGAACTAGGGTAAAATTTTTTTGATGGTAGCAAGATGGTGTTAAGGGCATGAAAACAGAAATGGTCATGTTTTGACCTAACTTCATTACCTATCCCATGTAAAGGCCATAAAGAAGCCATACCCACAAGGGAAAAGGACAGGTAGGAATTAAAATACTGCTTTGTGACTAGTGGAGGTAGTGCTCAGTACTCTGGTACAGGGCTCTCTGGTAAAGCTAGGTTTTAGTACAATCTTATTAGCAGTTGACCACTGAATTGATAAGAACTATTAAGGGCAAGAAGAAGACCTGAGAATTAATCCTCACTGAGGTCCTCTTCTTGCCCTTCGTTGTCCATCCCATATATTTAAAATATTTTCATTTTCATTTCTCTTTTACTCTTGTATTCTTACCAATCTAATCTACTCCTTCTAATGAGAAGGCGCCTCACGTTTATAACAGGTAGCTTGTTCAAGTGAAATTCCCGGCCTAGCGGTCCTCACAGTCTCAATCTCCTGCTCATGTATCATGTCCGTGTCCCCAGCAAGACTCCAAAGGTCTGGTTCTGTGCACAGTGGTTGTTGTTGCTCTCTGCCATAGGTTCCTTAGGACCATAAAACCTGCCTTTTAGGGAAGGTTTATCCCTTGTTCTCACATATGGCCTAACGAGGAAAGCACCCTCAACAAATCCCCGAACCGAAGCTGTTGTTGGTGCTTCCGAAGGCTGTGTTACTCAGTGAGCACCATTATGCCTTCTTTCCCAAAACCCTGCCTTCCCTTGGGTTTTTAATTCTCTGGGTCTTGTGTAACCTGTCAGACAACATTCTTTCAACTGTCTTCCTCCCCCTATGCTCTGCAACAGTGGCATAGCCCTTTAGTTCCATTTCCTTCTGTTTTTCCCCTTATTTATTTCTTAAGGTTCTGTGTCTTCTCTACCATGTCTAAGGCTATTTACTAAATAATGGTGTCTTTTTAAAATTCCTTTTCCTCTTCATTTTGTGGTCTTGACATTTGTTTTCCTAACATACTTGTTCAGGTTTGGCCTTATGGGATCCCTCCCATAGTGAGAGCTAGACAGAAAAGAAGTTTGGGATGTACAGAAAACATCCACTGTTAAATAAAACCTTCTTACCAATCTTCAGACACCCGCATAGGGGAATTTCTTCCAGGAGTTATCTTTCCATCATTATCTAACCCAGACCAGACCCATATATATTAAAATCCTACTTTAGTGATTTTATCTTTTCTCCCCTTCCCTTGAGTCCTATCTACATAAGTGCCATGGGTATCTCCCCTTCAGTCCCAAGCCATACCTACTTCGCCAATGACAAGCGCTGTGCCAACTGAAACTCACTAAATAATGCCTGAAGTACCCTACGCCTTGTGTGCAGTTTTCAGAGGGCACCTCAATAGTTTTCTGAATCTGAGCTCCCTTGTGGGATGAAACTGGGTAACGGGAGGTCATTTCAATTTACTCTCATAATTTTTCCTTTTCTGTTAAATCTCTGATCTGAGTTATCTTCCTTGATCTAATAAGAGAAAATATATCCTCTTCTTTCTTAGACTCATGTCAAAAAGCTTTTAGGCCTGGGGACATCTTTGGGGGTACATCCTTCTTTTCTTTTTCGTGCAGGCCAAATTTGACCTCTAAGATTTAAGCCTTCTCGACTTTCATTTCCTGATAATCCCCTGGTTTGCCTTTTGGCATTTCTAAAACTAAAATGGTCTCCTGGGCTGTGGTTCTCTGTTCATTTAAAACACACTGTAGTTGCTCTGCTTGCTGCCAAGGTCCTTAAGCTGTTGCTGTGCCAACCGGATTCTCAAGGCCAAGGCATTAATGCCACGGTCTTTTTTTAGCATGTTGTTTTTTGTTCTGTTTTTTTTTCCCCCCCTCTGGATTTGTGGTCATTTATTTCATTGGGTTTTTTTTTTTTCCGTGCCAACTCAGTCCTAGAAACTGCCATATTCTCCATGTAATTAGGGCACTCACAGTTCTTGATCTGGTTTTGAATAAAGTCTATCACCCTTTGGGTCTTTGAAATCCACAACCAGGGATAATCAGAAGACCTCGTGGTAGGGGGAAAGTGGGCCTTAGAAACATGGCACACAAGCCACACACATCTCTAGGTGAGTCACGTTACATTACCCTCTTACAATGAATGTAATTCAGAATAAGGTAAGAAGCAACATAATATGGGCAGCTGATACCACTTACTAACATTTAAAGCCCTAGTTCTCACCCACCAAAGCTCAGTCTGCAGCCATGACAGAGGAACAGAATGGAAAAAATGGGAAACAAATGTTAGTATCCCAAATCATGCCATTGTTTTAGAGAGAAAGGCTGTGTATACAAAAAGACAGAAGATTTGTTCGTAATAGTCAAACACTGGAAACAACCCAGATGTTCATTAACAGAGGAATGGATAAACGCATTGTGGTGTTTTTTCTTATATAAAATACTGTTCAACAACAAAAATTAGTTTAAGCATTTCTAGCAAGAATATTTCAAAGGTGCTGTTGTATACTTTATGTTGCTTCACATCAGGAGGCACATTATAATGTCAGCTTTCCTAATAATAGTAGTAAGAAGTTGGAACACTAAGTTACAATGTCTCCATTGATTAAAAAAAAGTCTCCCTTTGTAACTGGTAAGTTATCAGCAAGATGATACTTTTAGACTTTATGCATATCTCTTCCTCTAACATTTCATCCAATGTTTTTAGCATCCATTGATGATTCTTACCTAAATCAATTATTACATTGGGGTTACAAAATAATGATTTTCTGATCGTAGCATGCTTCTACATTTATTAGCTGACATTCTTCTGTAAAGAAAAACTTATCCTTAATTTTTTTTTTTCTGGATGGAATATGTTAACGATATTACTCTTAGGGACTTAGGAATGTATAATGGTAACACGGTGTTCCAAACCATTTAAAAATAAATTTGTTTTGGAGATCTTTCTGTATAACTACTGTCTGATTATTTTTAATGGCTACGTAGTACTCTATTGTATGAGCATACAAAAATTTATCGTTTCCAATCTTTTGCCATTGTTAACAGTGACGACATAAATATCCTTATACATATCTTTTGTGAACACATTGGAATTGATCTTTAGGACAGGTTCCAGGATATTTCACTTAAAATTTTGTTAGATATTACCAAACTGAACTCCATAAACATTATGCTTTTGATGGCAATACACAAGTGTGCCGATTTGTCTATACTCTGACAATAGTGTTTTGTTTTTTAAAATCTCTGCAAATCTAAAAGGAAAAAAATCTGCTTGATAGTTTTTAATTGTATTTTATTATGAAATTGCACATTTTTTCATCTGTATAAAAACCATTCATATATAGTTTACTCTGAGTGCTATCTCATGTGTTTTCTATTAAAAATTTTGCTCGTTTCCCTAACAAAATACATGTTGAGAAAATTAGTTCTGTGTTGTATGTGTTACAAACTTTTCCCCAGTTTCTCATTTGCCTTTTGATTTTATTTACAGTATTTTCCCATGTAGAGAAAACATGACTTTATATAGTCAAATTCATCAATATTTTCTCTTTTCTTTTATAGCATCATTATTTTTCATATTGTAAAAGTTTTTGTTGAAATGTATAGAAAGGTGCACATTATCACATACATTATAAGTGTGGTTCACTGGAGGACTTCTGGTCAAGATGATGGAGCAGGTAAACTCTGTGCTCACTTCCCCCTACAATCACATCAGAATTACAGCTAAATTATAGAACAACTGTCACTGCAAACCACCCAAACAGAAGTCCTATGACTAAGGACACCAGCTGAGACTGGTAGGAGGGGTGGAAACGTGAAACAAGCAGCCCCCCACCCGTGTGTTCCCACGAACATCAGGAGGGCTATTTCAGCTGTGTAGGTTCCCCCCACCACCACCACTACCAAGAGCAAGGGGGTCTCCGGCCTGAGGCAGCCATGCTGGGAAGCACAGGCCCTGCATCTGGCTGTGACAACCAGCCCCGACGGAGGGCGTCGGGAACCCGGGCGTCCTCTTAAAGGGCCCGTGCACAGACCCACCCTGGACTCCCACCTGGGGTTCAAACCCGGGGCTCCCGCGGAGGGCTGGCAACTCGGGAGGCTTGGGACACACAGGGAGAGGCCCAGGTATGTGGCTTCAGGGCGAGGGGCGAGGGTCAACGGTCAACGGGCGCTGCCAGTGTCCCCGGGTGAGCCCTCCTCCCACACAGCTGGCCGGGGGCGGGCGCCATCTTGCAGCGTTGAG
>NW_024356247.1:367694-459231 GCF_902729225.1 Pteropus medius
CCCCGCCCCGTGACTCCGAGGCCCCGCCCCACCCAGCACACCTAGAGTCAGAAGCTCTTTTAGCAGCTGAGCCTTCTGGGCAGCCAGCCAGTGGTGGCAGGCCTTGCGGTGCCCTGGGCCATTTTGCTGAGCTACTCCAGGCCCACTACTGGTGGCTGCCAGCCTCATTTAGTGGTTTGATCTCTCCCACATGCTTCCAGGTTCAGCACAGGCAACAACTAAATACAGATCTCTTTGTAGCTCCTAGCAGGTGGCCCCTGGCCAGTCACAGGCCGTGGCGGACCTTGGCCTGAACCAGAGCCCCTCCCAAGAGGACCCAGAACCAACACACCCTGTGGCCAGCTTCAAACCATACAAGAGAGACACCCAATTAGCCCCACAAATGGCACACTTAAAGGGTGGTCTCGGCAGGAACCAGAACCTGCTTGGGCGAATCTCACTCTGTAGGCTCAGCCCCTGCGCAACAGCTCCTCCATCATAGTCATGGCCAGTCCTTACAACCGATCAGCCTGAAGGTCAATCCCACCCACTGACGTGCCAACAGCAACCAATGGTAAACTACAACAGGAGAGCAGACACACCCCACACAAGGGACGCACCTGCAGCACCCAGCTCAGGTGACCAGGGAGACTGTGTCACTGGGCCCCATAGGACACCTACCATATAAGGCTGCCAAGACTACCTAGCAGATCTACTTCATACGTAAAAACAAACACAAATAGGCAGCCAAAATGGGGAGACAAAGAAACATATAGTCAATAATACTGTAATAACTGTATGGTTCCAGGTAGGTAGTAGACTAATTGGGGGTGGGGTCACTTCTTAAGTTATATAAATGCCTAACCACTATACTGTACACCTGAAACTAATATAAGATTGAATGTCAACTCTAATTGAAAAAAAAATTTTTAAATAAGTGGTTTGTATACATTATCTCATTTTATTCTCCCCCAGATCCTGTGATATAGGCACCATAATTATTCCCACTTTATTGATGGAGAAATTGAGGTAAGTCTTATCGTTAACAAGAGGTGAAGCTTGGATTCGATCCCAGGCAGCCTACTTCATACTCCATGCTCTTAAATGCTAAGCTGTCTAGACCAACTGCCTCATTTTCCAGATGGTAAAATTGAAGCCCAGAAGGGAAAATTTATCCAAACTCTTAAAATCAATTTAGTGGCAAAGCCAGGAATAGAACCCAGGCATCTTAATTAATAATTTATAACTTTTAACTATCTCACTCTGCCACTGACAGTACATTAACTCTAATAATAGAATTGTTATACTTATTATATGCAACTGACTCTTTAAATTTTATCTTTAAAATGGTTCTCTTTCTCCAAACAAATATCAAAGTCTCTTTGATCCAGGAGTTTACTACTTTTCTTGGTAGCCTAATAAAAAGACAAATACTTTGGGATAGGGAGCTGGAGTGAGTTCTAAGCAATCAAAATAAAGAGTATTAGGAAAACACTTGCACACATCTGTTAAACAATAGCAAGACTTCACAAGTGTAATTTTCAATCCATAAGTCGATGGGAGTGATAGTCTTGTTACACTTTTAGGGGGGCGGCAGAGACTCTGGGATACAGAGATAGTAATTTGTCCCAAATCACACAGCTAGTAAGTGGTGGATCTAGGCTCACTATCATCTGATTCCAAAACAGGGGGAATGGTGGAAGGAGAAGTATTGGTTACTGAGAGTGGCATTTTGTGACATTAGTTCCTCCATGACAATGGATACCTCTATCCATTTTTTCTTCTCAAGTGCCTAAGGACTGGCAATTCATTAGTTACTTTACATGTGATTATTCAATTTACATGTGATTATTCAATTTAAACCAACCAGTGGGCATTTTTTCTATTTAAACATCTAGTTTAATACTTAACAGAATCAAATATTTCTTGAAGAATGTCTAATGTCAGTGTTAATATGATATTTTGAAGTGGTATCGATAATATGGTTTATGCTGGAAATAAGTGTCTTGAGTTAGAGACATGGGTTCATGATGGAACAAGCACAGAAGGCTTTTTCAGCTATTCGAAGACTATTAGTCGTGTGATTCTGAGGAAATTTACTTCACTTCAGTGTGTCCCAATTTTCTTAAATGTAAAATAGGGAATATGTCTCCCTTGGAGGGTCGTTGTGAGAAACGATAATGCATGTAATGTCCTAGCACATAATAGACAATAAATAAATACTTATTATCTTGGGTCAGTAGAAAGGAGATAGACTAAGAATCTCCACTATGATGTGGGAGAGATGTTTTGGAGAATTCATGCCCCTAATATAGAAGTTCCTAATTTTGTGAATCCTCCGAAATCCTATGAAAATTTCTGAGTATGTTCATTTTTTTCTGGGGTGAAGGCCCATTGATTTTATTAGATTCTCAAACTGGTACGTGGTCTGAAAAGTTTAATAACCACAACTTTAATTACTTTAGATGGAATACTGTATTAAAACAGTGTCATAAGCACTCCTCCCCCAGACTAACACTGTCAAAAGCTCGACTCCAAGACAGATCAAATGTCTCTAGATAAAGGACCTGCCATCTTCCCCCTAAGCGCCGATACTATCCCAACTTTGGCCGAGGGAGAAAAAAATGGATGTGAAACCAGTGGGAAAAGAATGAGACCACTCATTCGCTCAAATCCTACCATTAATTTAGTTTAAGAAGAATCTTTCTTTAAGGCTATGTTCACCAGAATATACCTCTGAATCCTGCACAGGGCAAAGACTATACATTTATAATCTCTATCCCATAGTAAACTCATAGAAATTGGATAAATAAAGCTTCAGAACATTAGAGGAGTCCAATCCTGGGGGGGCTTTTAACTTCTCTGCCCCTCAGTCTCTTTACCCCTGAAACTGAAAACTTTTACTCTAAGGTAATGGGCTGAGAGCTTGTTTTCAGTCCATGGTGAAGAGAAAAAGACAATGTTGTGTGTCTTTAATAAAGGATTGTCTGATTGTCTTTTGGTGTTAAAATAATCTTCTGTGAATTGATGAGTTTTGTTTTTAAATGTCTTTCCTTAGCAAAATAAAAAGTTGGCGACTCTACAGAGACTCTCCTCTCCATTTCTTTTCCCTCATTTAAAAATTTCCAGGTGTGACATCCAAGTCTGGAAATTGCTGAATTAGGACAATGTTGCAAGAGTCCAGGTGAAGTACCATAAAAACCTCAATTAAAGCAGTGCCGATGGAGATAGATAAGCAGTAGAATTGAGAGTGGCCAATTGGATGTGACGACGGAAGAGAAAAGAGTTGCTGGTAAACATTGCTCTCTGACACGGATAAATGGCAGCACCATTCACTGAGCTAGAGCACACCAAGAGGGTAAAAAAAGATTATGAAATGATAATGAATAAAGAAGTTTAAGGAACTCGCAGAATGCCCAGGCAGAGATAGGCAGCTTATAACTTTTAAATTTCTTTGAGTGATAATATTTGAAAGTAAGGAAATGGTTTTTGGCTTTGTGTGCACCATAACCTTCCTGTGGCCTGGGTACTTGGAAGCAAAGTTGACTTTTTCTAGACATAGCCAATATTAAAATACTGAGCACAGTGGAAATAGCTTGGTGAAGTCCTGATTAAAGGAAACAGTGTCCGTGGATAAGTAAAATGATGTAAGAACAGCGGGGAATTATGAAAAATCTGACATCTTTTGGGTACCAGGCAAATTACCATTTATTGCTTTCAATAAATAGCTTTGACACTGTGAGAGCACTGCATCTCTGAAGAATCCACCTGGACCACAAGACAAGGGGATCTTTTGTTCTAAGATCTTTGAAAACTGGACACACTAGAAAACGATGCCTCAATTAGAGGGGCAGAAAAACCCCCTACGCAAAACTCTAGCCCAGTGCTTCTCAAACTTTATCAGCACATACATCAACTAGGAATCTTATTAAAATTCAGATTCTGATTTAGTAGAATCGGTTTAAGGCCCGGAGTTCATCATTCCTAACAAGTTCCCAGAAGATGATAATGCTACTAGTCCTACTCTAAGTGTGGTGAGACCTTTCCATGGCAACTTGACATCGATCAGTGGGCTTTTTCAAAAAGGGTACCACATTTTTGCAATTCTTTTCTTTTTTCCTATGTTATACTTGTTTTGCCATGTAATTTTACATTTTAAATTGAATACGTCAGGGTTCTTCTTTTGCACCTCGTTTTTCCTTTATAACTTCATTCATTTTTATCGTGTTTTATGATAGTATCAGTCTGTGGTGGATTTGAGAAAAAAAATGGTCCCTCACCACGGATAGTTTGAGAAACATTGCTCTAGACAATGAAGAACTTTTTATTTGGGACATAGAATTTAATTAGAAATGGTTTGGTTTCTGTTACACATGATTCTAAAGCAGTATTTTAAACTTTTCTTTTTATTTACTCCATAAACAATAACAAAACTCAGCTAGGTAACATTATGACAGGTTCACCATACACTCAGTCACAAATATTTAAAACTTTTGCAACAAGAACAACAAAACCAGAGGTGTTACAAGAATAATTTACAAGAAAATCTAGAAAACAGCAAGAAGCGCACAAATGTTCATTTTCTTTTGCACAAGATCACTACACTCTTTCACGACATGTTTTGTGTTACAAAATTCCCAACAAAAGTGTATTTTTTTTCTTTGTATTGTGGTTTCTAAAACCAGAAACTTTGAAGTCAATATCCTTTTATTAGCACCTACTGGTGCAGAAAAGGAAAACTCTCACATACAGACACTTCACAGCACTTTTCTAAGAAAAATATACACTTACAAAATATGTTACAAATTGGCACACTTAAAAATATACAAGATTTTGTAGGCGTCTTAAGAGTGATCCTTAAGCTTTATACTTCAATTGACTCTACAGATTATTTATAAAACTTAACTCTAAAAGAAAAAAGGCAAATAATTTCCTAACATTTTAAAGTTGGAGTGTCATATATGAAACAGAAACTTAGGTTACATTCATAAAAAGGGCCTCTAATGCTTTTACTTTAAATTTTCTTAAATATTTAAGGGGCTTAGGAGAGGAGAAAATGGGAATAATCATTTTCTTTAGCACCATAAATCAGTAATTTACTAAAGAGGTGCATTCAGTTTTACGGAAATTAAATTAAGGACTAGTACATTCAAAACTCTGCAGGCAGCAAACTCTTGTCAGTGCTACAGGTACCCCGTAGAGCATCTTAAGCTTTCTACCCTCCTCACTGGGAGTTAAAAACAAAAGGCCTCTTCTGGTTTTCATTCTAAGTCTTTTCTTTTGTGCTGTAAAACTAGGCATCTCTCAAAGAGGCAAATGATTTAAAAATCTCCTTTCTTCTTTTTGAAGGGAATGTCTTTCTAAGACTCAGAAACCAGTGAGCCTGTTAGATGGACATATATCCTTCCTACCTCACGTTGAGGAGTGTTTCTTTAGTATCTATTCACCGAATACTGATTTTAAAGGCTTCATTCATACCTTCAACTTTGTACTAAGCCTCTCTCTTTTACATTGTCCCTCTCTAACGTTTTACCTCTTAGTTACGATTCTGAAACCAAGAGTATATCTCAAGTATCATGTAGCTGTAATGGGAGCTCTGAGTAAAAAAATGTGCCTTAAAGGATAGCCCGAATACTGCCATCGAAATGATGCCATACTGGCTGAGGACCCTCAAGCAGGTGACAGACAGTGTTTCCCAAGTTGAAACAGCCAAGCTAATTTTTTTTCCTCTTTTATTCAGGAACTTGAGAAACCTTTACAAAATCCCTGGCCTACATTGTGTTGACAAGATCCCTTTGTGTTACTAAAACGTTTGATTTTGGTACTAAATATAACATAATGATCTGCTTAGTGAATTTTGCGATTAGAAAACAAATCTCATATTAGTTATATTTCATAAAAAAGACATATTCCTACAGTGATGGGCAGTCATTTTTAAAAATCCTACATGACAACGAAATTCCTTAAGTTAGTTTTTCGAAAATACAGGAGAAAACAAACCTTTCTCATTCTAGCACTAGTTGGAACTAGCGACTGCTCTGTTCTCTTCAGTGCAGAAACTTAGCTCTCTGTCTGAACACTCTTGGAAGTTTTGTGAGCGCATCCGTAAATTGAAGATGTGGCAGATTTGCATCAGACTGGTTCAGCTTGGTAAGAGCAAGCTTGCTTAACAGGTCCTTGGATAGGGTTTTTCTCCTTTAGGCAGTAAATGCTGATTCTAACCCACTAAAATGGAAATTCGCTAAAACCGTGGAACCTCACACAACAGAATATAGGATGCCAGCCAGAGTCGTTTACGCGTTGTGAAGCATCCTTTATGCTTCTCTGTTGCACACACATTTACCCCCGCCCCCTACCACACATACAGATGCGAGCCAGCAAGGAAAAAGTTCAGAGAAGAGGAAGGTTGTCACAAAAGCCCACCTAGCACCAAGGACTTCAGGGAGATGGCTAAAGAAGTAACGGGCAATGTAGTGCAGGAGGTCTGAAAACATTTAGGTAAAGGCAAGGCCTTAACACATAGTTGCACGGAATAACACGAAGTCAGGAGAGAAAACAGAATGGAAGCAGCACATGTGAAGGGAGCTGGTGCACGAGACGGGTTTCACCGCGCACGTGTTAACTCCAAACTCTCCAACAGCCTTGGTCAAGGTCACTGTTTCCACGCTCTGCTCCACGTAGCCCAGGGCAGAAAAGAGGTCAGATCTATTTGTACAGACTTTCAAGGAAGAGGAGTCTCCAACTTTCCCGAGTCACGTGACCTAATTCTGTGCGCGCGCATGTTTAAAAGTGGATTTGAAAGTGGCCAAGGTGATCAAAGCTAAGTTAGAGCGAGAAGATTCCTCTCTGAACTTCCGCAAGAAAACGGCTAAGGGGCTTATATCCTGGCACTGTGGGGAGATGGAATATGAGATTATAAACGAAGAAAATTTGAAGACTGAGGACTGAGATGAAGTGAGAATAAGGGAGACTACCATTTCCAGGAAAGTAAAGATTAAGTGAAATTCTTCTAGGGAGGCATTAATAGGAAGCAGCCGCTCAGAGAGCAGAGGTTTATAGGTCGTGGGAATCGGGAATTTTAGACCGAGGGGGAATCTCAGAGATCTGACTGCAGATATCGGTGTTAGGGCAAAACACTCTTTGTATCATTGGTCCTCACTCCACTAAGGCAGCTGGTTGAACAAGGGATCTCCCCCAAATCAGGCCTACTATGCTGTGACGGAAAGAAAAAGAATTGTGAGAGCGGGGACGGGACCGACAAAGCCCGAAAACCGAAGAGCTCAGAACATCACATACTGAGGGAGATGCTAAGTGTAATGAAGAGAATAAGCATCTTCTGCCTCATCCTATCGCTCATTTCTCAAACTCAGTTTCTCGTTATGTCTTAATACAAAATGACTGGTCACTTACATGTTAAAAACATGTAATGTACTGTAGGCCAACGAAAAGGGCGCTTTAAAATGGCAATTCTCTTTGGAAAAAGGGGTGATCCGTGCCCTAGAATTGGCCCCAAATGAGCTCCATGGAGGAACTAAAAGAGCATCTATTCCGAAAGACTAACGACAGCAAGCTCTGACAAGGAAATTGTTTCCAACAGCGTCAGGCTGGCCTTCTACTCTACCCCACCCCCTTCTCCAAAGCTGAAGTGATACTGACAGACTGGGACAACGGATCCCATATTCACTTTTGATAGAACACTTCGTATTCATGGAAAATTTCCTTTATTTCTTCTTTCATTACCAGCAGGCGACTTTGAAGTCTGGAGTCTTGGGGATCACAGTATAGGCAGAGTTAGTGATTCCAAACCAAAATTCAGCTGCAAATCATAACAAATAAAAAAACAAAGACCAGTTCCTAGGAGCCAGCCATAGAATTTCGTACAGACAGCTAGCTAGCAGAGTGGACGAAAAGAAGAAAGCGTTCCAGTTTGATTATTTTCCCTTTTGGGTGGCAGCTGTAGAGCAGGAGACACGTATCATCTGGTGCCTTTCCAGTAATTTTCCAGGACTCATCACACACAGAGCATCAAAGCCTAGGAACAGGTCTGAAGCAGCTTCACAAAATGCTCCTCATACGCACACAATCACACCATCAAGAACACAGGCTTGTTCATTTGACTACCTAGCCGTAAGTAGCAGAGCAGGCTGGTGAAAGGCATCATGGACTGAGAAGTGTGTATACTAGTATACGTGACAGGCTACCTTCCATTTTTCTCTGACTACTTCCAAATGTTGCTTGTCTGTTTGTGAATATATTTAGGTGGCAATAACTAGGTAGGTTCATATTTTGCTTAAATTTTTCCTTTTGAAACATCTTCCCTTTTTTAAAACCCACTTTCCCCACCCACTTATTCTCCACCCTCCCACCCACAGCCTATATATTCACAAGTTAATAGGTTAGTAACAATATTAGTAAGAATAGTAAGATTAACAACAACAACAACCAACAACATTAATAATATTAATCCCCTATATCTGTATAGCACTTTACGATCTACAAAGCGCTTTCACATCCATCATCTCATCTGTGCCATAATGCATCAGTCATCAGACACAGAGGCCTTCAACTGTGCAAGGAAAATAGATCAAATGTTAGAAGTCAAGCAGTAAATAAAGAGGAAGGAAAAGCTAGTAGCGAGAGATGTCGGAGCTGTGAAATTTAAAAAAGGGGGGTAGGACTGAATAAAAATATGATTTCAGAAATTTCTATAAAAATCGAAATATAAATTTAGCGTGTGGCATCAAGTACTAGTCATCCTCAGACTAAGTATAAATGGCCCGAATTAGTTGTTACCACAAATTGTTCAGCTTATCTGATACATGTACGTAACTCGCAGGAGTCGAACTGAGATGCCTTAACATTTTCTTTAAATTACATTGGCATTGCAAGATTAAACACTTAAAGAACACTAAAGCCGTGATATGAATGCACTTGACAAAACTGGAACAAAACATTTAGGAAACTACTTAAATAAAAGCAATCTATGTACTTCATCTATCATTAGTGTTGATTTTATAGCTATTTTATAATTTATCCCAGACTATTATAAAATATATAAAACTGAGATATAAAGTATCAGCAATATAACTTTGCACTTTAAATAATTTTCAGCTACAGATTTTGCTTTTAGAAAACAAACTTTAAAGCAGCTGTTTTGTCTCTTTGTAAAAGGTTCTGTAAATGTATATACTTGGGTCCTTGATGGACTAAGGTGTTGTGACTTCCAGACTTTTCCAACATTTTAACCTTTAGACAATGGAA
Source organism: Pteropus medius (assembly GCF_902729225.1). Taxonomy (NCBI): domain Eukaryota; kingdom Metazoa; phylum Chordata; class Mammalia; order Chiroptera; family Pteropodidae; genus Pteropus; species Pteropus medius. The sequence continues at coordinate 376,935 of NW_024356247.1, forward strand.
CAAACAAACCTTTATTGTGCGATGTTTAATTCTTCATGTTTCCACACAGGACAGCAGAGTTTTAAAATTTTAAATTATGTATGCGCACACACACACACACGCACACACACGCGCACGCACACACACACACGCGCGCGCGCACACACACACATATATTGAGAAAATCATTAATGAGCTTTAAACTGGGGTGAATCTGTGAGATGAAGTAAGGAAATTTGGCACGTCTCAAACCGTATCCTTTAAGTTTTGGTAAAATTGTATAGCACAGCATGTATTTCCACTGTGATCTATAGGTGCTATCCACATAAGTGGGGTTGTTAATAGCGAGAATCACTGGAATGTTTCTAGTAAATCAACAGGGACAAGCTCCCCAAATACTCACAACCAAATGTTGATATAGAAGTAAAAATATATACAATAGAGTCACTTGTTTGTAGTTTGGCACAATGTTTTCCTTTTTTTTTCCCCCTTGGGTAAATACCGCATAAACTACGTGTGCAACTGTGTGACTTTTAAAGTCTTTTACATAGAACATCGGATTAAAGTTTGCTTCCAAAGACTTATTCCCACACTTTAAAATTCATTTCTTTAAGCACTTACATGTCAACATACATACCACAAGGCATAGTTTGAAAGATATAAAATACAAACATCAAATGTCTTTCTGGAAAATGCGAGCCTCTTCTTCAAACACAGGTAAAACCCCAAATGCCGTTTCTGCTTTTAGGTGATTGTAGTCGGAACCCCTGCAGAAAAACCAAACAACTTACGCCATCTTAGTTAGCTTTAGTGCATGTCCCACAAAGGGATCATACAACTGAAACGTGTTTACATCATACTAGATGCCGTATGATGTGGAAAGAGATACAAATAGCAGGGGCACTAGAAAGCACTCCTGAATGCTGCGCGATGAGATTCTGTTTCCCAAATGATGCTCTTTTTCATTAAACGATCTTGGCTTTTTGTCGGTGTAACTTTTTAATTCCGTCGAACATTTTTCTTTTTGCAAAGCCCTTCCCTTCCCAAAATCATTCAAGAGCATGTTTTATTTAGTTCTATTTTCTCAGTAAGTAAAAACCAATGCTGAAGAGCAGAAAACGTAGCCTCGTCGGAGCTGATCCCTAGTCAAGCCACGACCAAATTGCCCAATCTTTTGGGTGGCTTAAAGATACAGGGATTTTCATGCACGTTTATCTTTTCTTTGTAGTTGGAGAGAGGGAATGAGAAAGTTCATTTCATGCAAACTTTTGCTTTCAAGAGGGAGCAGATGATGGACTGCGGGCTCGGCAGGTGGTAGGAAAGCCATTTTGGTGCAGTATTACCTCAGTTTTTCAAAAGAAGGTGTCCCAGCCTCATCCTTGTGGACCTGTTCTCGCTCCACACGCTTTCCCTTACACTTCTCATCTCTCAGGGCCTTGGAGCTGGATTTGTGACGATATAACTTTTTGTGCGTCGGTCCGTTATTGCCTAAAGTGCTCAGATTATTATACTTTTTATCAAAGAAGGCAGAGCGAGAGTCCTCATTGTAAGCAGGCATGTTCGCATGACCAGATTCGCCTACTGCTGCTTTTCCGTTGCTTTTACTCACACCCTTGATGGACCTGTGATTCTTAGTGGCTCCCGGTGACCCGCTGGTGACCTTTTTCTTAGATTCCTGTGGTGTCCCCGCCAATATTTTGAGGGTTTTTAACTTTAGACTATTGGACTCGGGGGAATAGAAAACGTTGGGATCCCTATGGTGCTCCATGGGTTCCCAAAGGGGCTCTATGGAGGCCATCATGAACCTCTGCACGTCTGCCATACCAGAGGCAATGTTGGACAAGATATAGGAAGGCTCCTGAAATTCCCGCTGGTCATCATCCAGGAGGCTGTTGGTGTTGGTGCTCATGCTCATGTCACTCCAGCCCGGGCTGCTCTCCTTCCGCAAAGCCCAATCTCCAGAAAGTCCCTTCTGACTTGGCATTTTCATAGAGGGCCCAGTGCCACCATGCTGGGTACATTCGGCCAATGTCTTCCCTGTGGAGGAGATGCTGTTGATCTGACCTCCCCCACGGCCAATGCCAATTTGCATTTTCTCTCCATGGATTGCGGCCATGTATTTCCCTTTCTTTGTTGACTTAGGGACCTGGCGGGAGGTTTTACCAGATGGCTTTTCGATCCCTTTGTTGGTGGCTTTGGGGGATTTTTTTCTAGTGTTTTTCTGAGAAGAGCTTTGGTTCACAGTCCCATTCTTGCTGGGTGAACTTCTCTTTCTTGATTTTGACACTTTGTTGTTGGTATTCGTTTGACCAGATGGATCGTCGAACATTGATAAGCAAGGGTTTTTGGGGAGCACGCTGACGGAATCCTCATCGTTGAACATATGAAACTGAAACTGATGGTTATTTAAAGCAAATCCATCCTCCCACTTGATCTTGTCCATATTGCCCAGTGGTCCCGGGGCACCCTCCTGGAACTCCTTCAGTGTTCCTAGTGTCTTGATACTCTCGCATCTGGTAATCTGAGGGGAAAGACTGGGGGTGTCGGGTGGGGACATCTCTGAGAGGGAAGAGTGGCGGAATTTGTCAGGAGTGAAGTTGGAGATATCTAACAGGTCACTGGATTCCTTTAGCGGGGCTACTTCATCGACGCTCTGCTGGATCACCAGCTTGGGGCTGCAATGGGCCAAGAAGTCATCAGTGATATCCTCATCGCCATCCTTTTCGCAAGACTTCAAGCTTAAGGAGCAATAATTGTTTGAGTTGACGGAGAGTGGGGCCATGGAATCGAAGCTGAAGAGTCGACCATCGTCCATGTTGACCAGGCCCTGCTGAAAAGGAAAGCAGACCCCTCCGTTATTAAAGTGACATAATTGATAAGAGTCATCGGATGGGAGTTGTTGGGTGTCTTGCACAGAGGCATACAGGACCTTGTTGCAACTACTGCCACCACTATTCAGGCAGATTGGACTGTACGTTGTAGCTGTGGCATTACTTTCCATGGACTCTACTTGGGAGACTCCAAATTCACCGGATTGGTTTGGAGCTGTTTCTCTTGAGACTTCAGCCATGAATTCCTGGGGACCCGAAGTAGGCTTGGTGGGCCACGCATTTCCATAGTTGCTTGATTCTATTTTGAAGTTTTGGGGTGACTGCTGCAGCTCAGATTCGGAGGGCGAGGAATCCACGCCGTCCTGGGCAGGCTGGAGAGGTACAAACGACTTTTCTGTTTGAGCGAGGCTGCGTTCATTTTGCTCTGGAGACTGCTGAGTGAAGTATGAGATACCGGTATTATTTGACAAGTCGGAAGCATCTAGCAACGTCTGCAGATACCCTCCGGGAATAACAGGTATATTGGTGGCAACGTTAGCAGATGATAGAGGTATTTCAGAAGAGCAGGTTGTCGGTAGGAAAGCAGAATTCTTAGCAACTTTTGCCTCGTGGAATTCAGATGGATGGGAACCGTTGGAGGTCTCGGGAACAGCTTCGTTCTTTAAATCAGCCTTGGAGGATCGCTCTTCCAAAAGAGGGCTCATGTGAACGACTGGCTTGCTTTCTTGCCCAGCTTTGATTTTCTTAGATTTTAATCGGGCTTCGCTTCTAAATTTGATTTTATTGAGCACCTTCCTCTCTGGCCCCTTAAATTCTGCATCTTGGCCTTTGCCTTTCGCTAAGTCAGGGCCTGCGATGCCATTCAAAGGTGACCCATTCGCACAGCTGGGGGCGGCCAGGGCTGCTGATTTCAGCATACTTTTCAGACTTCCGTCTTCTTTGCGACAGCTAGCTGGCCTCTGATCGCTGCAGAACGAAACCTGCTTCCCGCTCGCCGAAGTTTCCACGGATGAAATTCTTTGAATCCTGTGCCTGTTGCCAAGTTTGGATTTTCGTTTGCGAGCAGGTGGCAGGAATGACACCTCGAAGCTACCTGGTTCGAAGTTTTGCTTTGGGCCTAGGTGTGTCTTGCTGGCGTCTGTGCTGCTGTTTCTCTGCTTCTTCGTCTGCCAGAAGCCCTTCAAGGGGGCCAGCCTGGAATATTTGCTTAGCTGATTCTCGCTCAGATTCACTGTGGTCTCACTGGCATCTACTCTACCCAACTTCACCAGCATGTTCTTCTCACCTTTGAAGCGATTGATGATAATATACTTGATGATGACGGGGGGCTCTTTGCGGGTTACTTTTCTTCTTTTTTTGGGATGCCACTCGTCATCGTCTTCCTCTTTAGAACCACCTGGAAGCCATTCCTTCCTCTCATTTACTTTTACACCCTCCAGCGAGTCGACATCATATAGATAATCTTCACTGTATCTGACTTTTCTCTTGGCTCGCAGCCCATAGTTCTGCTGGGAGGAGGAGCTGCCGGAGTTAGTGTCCCGAGCCATGTAGCGGCTACAGTCTTTGATCTCCCCCATGGCGTCGTAAGAAACCTCAATGAAGGAACTGTCATCACCGAAATTTCCTAAAGCCTCTAAGGAATTGGCAAGATGGCCCTGCTTTGGATTCTTAAATTGCCCTCCCTCAGTCCCGCCGCATGGTTTATTTAAGGCAGATTTTTCTCCATTATCCTTCTCGTCTTTTTTCTGTGCACCTTTGTCTTCCTGTCCTTCTTCTTTGCCTTTCTTCCTGTCCGGGTGTTTATCTTCCTCCCCCCAGATGATGCTCACATCGGGGACCTTGAATTGTGAAAGATCACTGCTCTGCCTCAGGGCCCCGCTCTTAGACTCCCGCTTCGGGCAGGTAGTAAACACACTGGGGAAAAAGTTGAATTGGGCATCCTCCTGCATCAGAAGGGTGGTCTTATCTCGAACGTTGTCCTGGAAGGACTCATATCGAATTTTCAGGGAGCAGACATCACTGCCCAGTGTTGACTCGTCATCATCGAACATGTAGTTATCCACATCTTCCTCAGAGAACAGGTTGACGGACAGCTCATTCTTGGAGCAGAGATCGAGCAGTTCGATCTTACTCTCACTAATGAAAGTCTCGAAGTAACCCCAATCCTGATTGGAATTGGCCAGCAAAGCCTCTTCTGTATTGCACTTATCTAACAGTAACGCCTCATAATAACTTTTCTGAGCCGGATCCTCCAAGTCGATGTCAGCTTTCTCGACTTCTCGTCTATCTCCCGCCCTTGATTTCTGTAGGGGGAAGCCGAGGAGCTGGTCTGAGAGCAGCTGCTCTCCATATTTCATGTTTTCTCCAGCATTAATGCACTGAATCCCTATGTCAGAGACCGCACAGGTTTCATAATCCCTATGTAGATCACCGACTTTAAGACTGATTCCTGGCTCAGGATCTACTGCATCCTTGGATTCCATGAAGCAGCCCAAGCAGGTCCGGCTTGGCTGCATGAGGCAGTCCCCATTCAGAGCTGACATGCCCGCAGGCTCCATTATGGCAAATGGAGCTTTCTCGCACTCATTGGGCAGTGACCATGTGTTTAGGCCTTTTGCAATGCCGGATGTGAGGGAGATGGCATTCACAGAAGCACTATTTGCAGCATGTTCAGGTGCTTCGATCAGGCCCAAAGGAGACGAGGGGCTCTGCATACAAGGCTTCTTGGAGGGAAGAGGCAGGAGACCCCTGGGATACATCACAGTCTCTTTCTGAGCCACCGGGACAGGCTGGATTGGTGCAGCAGCCTCTAGAGCTGTAAATGATTTCATTGCCATTTCCTGGTCCTCCGAGTCTAAAGAATAGGAAAAAATGACAGGAGGAAAGTTAAAGATCTTAGACCTAACTTATTCACTCTCTTTCCCTTGATCACTTTCTGGTACTCGATTTTATTATATAAGCTAAGCCTCAGGTTCTCTAGCGTTAGAATTAGAAATTACAAAGTTAAAGAACAACCCTGGTTTTATAGAGAACATTCATGCGAGTGAAAAATATTATTTCTTTAGCTTCGGTTTTCTCTTCAGACACAGATTTTTCTCAGAAATGAGGAAGGAATTGGACTGCTTGATCAATTGGAAAGTGAAGGCTTTCAGGGTAAGAAAAGGCTCGGATGACATATTCATAGTTCTGAGCTATGAGGCTCAGCCCAATCCTTCGCACCTCTGTGCTGGAAGCTCCTACTTCAATGTTCACCTGACAGAGATGATTTGAGAGTGCAAAAGGGTTCGGCTACATACATCTTAGAGACCCCGCTAGCCCAGTCAGAGAGATTTGCTGGAATAGAGTTTAGGATTAACATCAATCTTAGAGGCGTCCTAGACTTTACGTGTTCGAACTCGGTAGATACTAAAATTCTATAATAACAAAGGACTATTTTTATTTACTGTAATTAAATTCACTTACCATTTTCTTTGACCCCATTAAGCAGAGTGTTTTCTCCGTTGGCTGAGGCAACAACAGCCTTATCTTGTTGGTTATCCATGAATGTAACCTCTTATTGTTTCATTCCAAGTCCAAATGCTGTCCAACCTGCACATTTCAAATATATAATATCGGTCATTAAAGTTGTTGTTTTTTTTTTCTCTGTTTTAAGGCTATATCAGCTAGAGAGGTCTTAAAAGGCTCACTGGAATTTATCTGTTTCCAGACTGGTTTCATTATTGTTATTGGTTTTGTTTCACAGTTTGTACCGACCATATACGTTCATTTGGAAACTGACACTTCATTCATACATCCTAGATGCTTCTATCCCCTCCAGACAGTAACACATTTAACTAAATCATGGCCATCCGATTAGGAAGGATGCAAAGTGGCGTCCGGTGTTACCTGGGGTTAAGGGGTGTGTGCTTCTGCAGATTAATGTTATTTCTCTTCGCCTCATTTCTACTTCAGATGATCTGAAGCTCTTCAAAAACAAGCCGATTCATACACACACACTCATATATACATCACACTTACATATTCTCTCCGTGTGCCTTAAAATTTTACTGCTAAGGTTGAAAGAAGTAGAGAATTCATCCCTTGGTTTCTCGACATTCATGACCTTAACTCTGGTATTGACAAGTATTACTCCAAGCCCACAGCAGGATTTTAAAATATGGCTAGAAAGAATATCTGGAATGTATGAAATAGTCCCAGCATCATCTGGCATTTTTAGGGCATGGAACACATACCTATAGCCTCTCATCTCCTGATTACCTACCTGGGTGGTAGGTTTATGCAAAATGATAGGTGACAAGGCCACCCTAGAGGTACGTGTCTACCATGTGCCACTACAACATCTATAAATCCCTATTCATTCCAACCCCCCTTTCCTAGACCTTCTCCTCAGCCAAAAGCATAGACTACTGATGGCCAAGCAGCTATTACAAGAATCTCAATAGCATACTCACTTATCCAAATACGTGTATATACTATAAAAGGTAGTTCCGAGCACTGAGGAAACAAGAAGCAGTAAGAAGATACAGTTTTACATTCAACCTATATGATATTTTACCTATCTAGGCTTATTTCCTTATCTGTAAAATAAGAAGTCTATATTAGGCAATCATCCAGTTTAAAAAACGTTAAATGATCCTGGGTTTCCTCTAGCATTTATATATCAGAATTGCCAAATTTTCTTCTCATTTTATAGAAGACCTGACTTGAGAGTAGCCAATAAACCACAGGTGCCAGGGAAAAAAAGAGATGCTTGTTGTATTTACACAGAAAGAAGGGCTGGCGATTTCTAAAAGGCAGAGAGGACTGCCAGCAATGTCAAAGTTCCCTTCCCTTGGAGAGATCATGTGTGGTGGAACTGAGTGAGCAGATCAGATGGCTGAGCCTCTGCTTCAGAGAGGACCCTATGGGTCAGGTGGGATCATACTACCATCATGGATTGCCCTGTGCATCTTTCTTTTTAAGGAACTCGACAGAACTTTGGGTATCATTTTACCCCTCTTTAACTCCTCCACTAATTCCATCTTGGCAAGGACTTGATAAGGGATAAATTATTTGTAGATGTTAATAGTTTAGGGTCTTCTTGTCACTTATGACTAAAGCTAGCTACAAGGAAGTCCATTTTAATCACCGGGAAGACCAAGTCACAGAGAAACAAAAAATAAACACAAGAGACTAGGTGTTTTTTTTTTTTTCTTAAAACACAAAATACTTTCTCTATGATTCCTTCCATTTCCAACCCCTGGCCCCCAAAAGGCTGTGGAAATACAATTTTCTACATGTTATTGATTTATACTTCCACCCCCTTTCGGGTAATGAAATAAAGAACAGCTGCCTTGGACAAGTATTGATTATTAGTAAAAATTAACATATCATAAAATATATATATGAGCAATACACTTAAGCATCAAGAATTATCCAATCTTGTCAGACAGGACAAGAACGCTATGTCAAGGGATATGTTAGTGCCATTGTTACTTTACGTTATTTCCCTAAGCATATAAAATTTCCTCTAATAGGAAAATCTGATCAAGCACCCAAGATTTATGGCTCTGAAGTAAAGGGAATCTTACAGGGTAGAGACTAGAACAAATACCTTTGGCAAGAGAAGAGCTGGAGCGGGCATGAGAGCTTGGTTTGGGAAGGGGAGAAAGGGAATGAACATGCCCACTAGATGGTAGGCTGTATACAGTCACGGATTTTGTACTTAAAATCACCCGGTAGGCTTGGCTTTACTAGGTTCCTTTTTTTCTTTTCCAAAAGGGAAAACTGAGTATCATAGATATTAACTTAGTGATGATCAATTATTTGGGTCTCTGTTCTACAGAATTAGAAGGCTAAACTATAAGCAGACAATCCTTTAGTCCTATCCTATGACTTTTCAATTTTCAGCTCCAAATGAGACAACCGAAAGGTATATATTTTCCCACATTTTTATTTATTTATGCCTTGGCTGCTTATAAAAATGATTTGGGACACGGATTATAATTTTTTATTGCTACAATACAAACAGCTCTGAGCTTGCTTTAGCTTTGTGCCACCGATTGCATTTTAGGACAAATTTTGTGGAGTTTTTAAAATCTATCTTGAGCTAAAGATGATTAGCGCTTTTTGAATAATGTACAACAAATTGCTTTGCTGATCAGAGTAAATCATGCAGTCTAATGGAAGTGAAAGAACATTAGCATGGAGACAGGTATTTTGAAGCCAGGAAATTCTCAGTTAAACCGGAAAAGCGACACATCCTACCTGCTGTTCTCCTTGGTTGGGCCTGAGAAGGACTCATAGATCTTGTCCCTGTAGGCTGCTATGCTCTTTCCAAAACACTTTCAAGCCTCGGGGTTTAGAGTCTAGATGGCCCACACCAAAATTTGTGCCGGGGGCCGCCCTTGGCCTTTTCCAATTGGAAAAAAAGGCAAGGCATGAAAGTAAATTGTATTTCTGCCTTTGGACCTGGGACAACATAGCCTTTGGGGTTTGCGTAGTACTGATCTCTGGGTTATCAGTTTAAATCAATTCCACAATTGACTAGGTACCACTTGTGGTTGTGATTGTGTACCAGGCACTGCAGTGGAAAAAGACAGGTGAATGGAACGAGATCCATGTTCTCAAGGTGCTCAGAGTCTATTGGGGAAAACAAGCCACAGACAAATTCGAATAAATGCAAAATACAGTGAAAGAGAGGCAGAAACTATCTGTGGGAGCTCCAAATGGAGAGAAATCATCCCATTTCTGGAGAAGAGAAAACTCAGGGAAGGCTTCATGAACAGTAGCAAAATCTGAGATGGACCTTGAAGGATGGTCTTTCAGGAGAGAGAGACACTTCATGAGATGCCGTGAGTCTCTCCCTGCTCCAGTCTGTCCTCCGAACAGCTGCTACACAATCACTGGCCTGACGACTTGCCTTAAACATCTCTGTTCTGCCTCGCGCCCTTAACACCTTTCACTCAATCAATCCTCAACTTCTCAGTTCTATTCATTCTGTCCACCTCGTCCTACACTCTCAAATATTCTAACTTTCTGTTCTCTTCTTATGCTAAATCATTTTTTACTTTCAGGCGTCTCGAACTTGATCTTCTCTCTGCCTGGAATGCCTCCCCCAACCTTTTCTCTTACCTCCGTTCCTTCTTGTTCCCTCTTCCCTCTGTGTTCCCAAAGGACTTCGATCTCCTCTGTTTATCACCTTATGTAACCATTACTTCTTTATATCTGATACCCTCATAATACTATCCACCTCCCCACCTCCACAAGGCCTAGTTCACACAGTGCATAGAACATGGTATGTATTCTGTAAAAGTTGATTAGACGATGATGTTGAATGGTAGGAAGACATGGGGGAGAATTCAGGGAACGGTAAGCATATGGCTAAAATATCAAGTACACACAAGAAGATACGGCTGAGAAAAATAAGAGCTACACTGTGGAGGCCACGCAAACCTTGATTCAGAAAGACACTGAAGAATTTCGAGCAGAAGAATGCTACGATTAGAACATTATGACCGCTGAGAGTAGAAGAATCAGGGGTAGGGAAATGGCTTAAGAGACAATGTTCAGGTGCGGGAGGTCAAGATAAGATTTGGGGAGGAGAAAATAGGAATGGAAAAGAGATGTTCGATTTGAGTAAAAGTGCAGAGATGTGCTGTATAGATTTGGAAAATGATTTAGATGTGGCAGGTGAGGGAGCAGGAGTCAGCATATAGACAGAAGAGAGAAGTCATGCAGTTAATAGATGACTGTAAAAGGAGCATTGGGGGTGGCTGGACTCCAGGCCAGAATAGCCTCAGAAATACGGGTGCCAGAATTTTCATGAGATTAAAGCAAGGTGAGTAACAAGCTCAATTGTCAGGTCCAACATGTATAATGAAGCTGACAAGGATCTTAGCTGTCATATTGGAAAGGAGGCAACTTACCAGCAAGCTGTTATAGATGGGGATGCTACAGGTCTGGTTAGAGGCTGACATGGAGTAAGCAGATGGACTGCTGTAGCAAACAGGTCCACAAAAGGTTTCCAGGCTAGCCTAGCCAAGCTCTGTCTAGTCTGGTCCTTGCCAGTTCAACTCCAGTCAGCGCGATGTATGACAGAATCAGAAATACTAAGAGAGCACATTCTTATCCATAACACTGCTCGGCTAATTCCATTTTCTAATACCTACCAGGATTTCAAGATACCAGGTTAGAAATGTGGAGAGATGGTGCTTTTAAGTACATGTTCTCAAGGTACACTGAGTCCATTGTACAGAAAACATGCTTAAGTGAGGAGCCATATAAGTTTGAAAATATTAAGGGTGAGAGAAACGTCAAAAAGAGATGATTAGAGTTAAACTAAAGGACTCTATCTATCACAAAAGTACAGTATGAATCCATTTCATCTCTCATGATAAAGATTCCAAAATTAAAAAGATATGTATAGAAACTCTCATAGAACAGGTGATACCACATAAGGGACAGAGTACAACCATCAACTAGCTGTGTGTTCTCAGGCAAGCTCTTTCCTCTCTCTGGTCCAAAGTTTTATTTGCTCTATAAGAAGGGAGTTGAACTAGATTATATCTAAGGGCTTTTCTAGTTTTGAGCTATCTATCACACTCCTGGGCAGGAGCTATCATGGCTGCATTTTTGTCTAGCTCAGTGGCTCAGCATGTGGGTAACCCTTCCTCTTCCACACTGTTCCTATCTGCAGCACCCTTTGTGACACCACCCTACAGAGATTTCCAAAAAGAGCAAGTACATACGACCGTAAATAAATGCGAAAATATGTCAAAAATGCAATGTCTATGTTAAAGCACTAGACAAATGCCAGAAAGCCTACTATTCGATAAGACCCGAATTAGGAGTAGAAAGAAATAAGCAGAGGCACTCATGGGCTCGAGTCTGGAACAGACAGCCTCTCTGTTAGTCTTAATTTCTAAACTTTTAGATCAGAGGTAGCACAACTTCACTGGCACATGTCAGAGGCCCTTCATCTCTGCACAAAAATTTTATTTTCAGGACTTCTCCAGCCCGCTTTTTCTTTCAAATCCAAGGAACAAATAGGTGAGACACCCAACCACTAGTTGTCAGGTAAAGAATGGGGTACTTCTTTCCAAAAAGAGTCCCTCTTTTCTCGTCCCCAGACCATTACGTGGGCAGGATAATAGAACATTAAGCATGGAGAGAACAACCTGGAACACTCACTGATGTGTCGAAGATGGCGAGTCCTAGGAAAGACCATGCCACTGTAGCCTGGCACCTGGTAAGGACGAATTCATACAAGGACTGTGTCCTAATCACAGAGTGCCTTTGTTGCCAGGCAGCACTGAGTTACATTTAATGGTTGAGTGCAATAACTGTAGGCTGAATTATCTTTGGACTTTCTATGGTTTCTAATCTCTTTTCTTACTACTAATCTATCCCGTTAATTGTACTTTAAAAGGATTATTAAATTATTTTCAGAAACATAATCACTGAACCACAGGACTAGAAGGATCTTAGAAGACAGTCCACTGCCAAATTCCCCATTTTACAACTGGGTAACCAAGTCCAAGAAAGGGGAAACTACTTGCCAAATATCACACAGTGAGTAGGTAATGCATGCACATCCTTGGAAATCTCCCCATGGCATCGAGTCACACATCAAAAATAACCACTAACTAGAGGGCTACTGACTTTTTGTTTGTCTTTATCGGAGTAAATGGTGTCACAAATAAGAAGTGAAGAGAAAGCAAAACCCAAAATCCATCTGGGAAGGAGACACTGCTGTTCCAGCCTCTAGACTCCAGAGTCTACGAAATAGCTCCCCGGGGTATCTTCTCTAATACCCAGCTCAAGCCAATCTTGGCAGTTGCCTAAAGCCATACAGATGGCATTCTGGGGCCCTGAGCTCATTAAAGTCTGCACAGGAAACACCCATTGCATGTTCAGTTCCAAAGCCCACATTTCTTGAACAGCAGCAGTTGGCTCTGCAGAACCCTCCCCAATTCCAGCAGCCAAGTCCATAATAAGAAAGAATGTCTCAGGGCCAGACTTCTGGAGAGTCACCTGCTGATGGGCAAAACAAGTCCTGGAGAAGGCAAGGATGAGTGCTGTTCTTTCCTAGTGATCCTGGTTTTCTTAGGTTCCTTTGCTATCTTATCTACTGGTAGGTCCAAGTGTTTCTTAAGACTATTGTCTGCAACTACAGCATCTATTTGCCTTTTCTGTGCCGATATCTGTGTTCACATGCAACTTCTAACCTGCACTGCCTAATACAGTAGCCACCAGGCACATGAAGCTATTTAAATTTAAATATAAATTAATTAAAATTAAATAAAATTAGAATTCCAGTCAAGGTAGCAGAGTACGTAAACACTGTGCTCGCCTCCTCTCATGACCACACAGAATTAGAGCTAAACTACAGAATACCTATCACTGGGAGTCGCCTGAGTTCTGGCTGAACAGAAGCCCTATGACTAAGGACATTCAGAAGAGGTCGCCTTGAGACTGGTAGGAGGCAAGGAGACATAGAATGGGCTGGTCAGGAGGGATATCTCGGCTGCAGAGTTTCCCCCAAGATGAGCGAGGGGTCCCAGCTCCACATTGGGCTCTGACAACTCCTGGCTGTGAAAACAAGTGGAGATTGTGGCTTACTGAGACAGAGGGCAGCAGAAGTCTCAAGTATTCCTTTTAAAGGGCCCACGCAGGGACTTACTCAATACTGGACTCGCTCTGAGCTTCGGCGCTGGGGCAGCATCTTGAAAGGCACCAGGGACAGACAGAGAGGAACTGAGTGATCTGGCTTCAGGGCGAGGGCTGGAGGGGCAGCTTCCTCCCAGACAGAAGTGCTGGCAGAAGCCATTATTGCATGGTTCCTTTGTTGAGCCTTCGCTCTCCCCAGCATACAGATGCAGGTGGCCACCATATATGACTCTCCATCAACTTGGCTAACACCATTTGTCCCAGCCTGGTGATTCCTTGAGACCCTGCCCCTCCCAACATGTGGACTCACCAAGCCACTTCCAGGGGCTTTTCCACACAAATGGCCTGTCTTGAATCATGCTGCAGACTTTTCTAAAATCTCTCAAAGGCTCACAAACCCCCAAACAAGCAGCATGTAGCCTCAACATATCGTGTACTTCTTGCTAAGCAGCCCCAAGCTGGGCAGTAGCGGCAGCTGGCCTTGGTTTGTGGCTTGGCCTCTCGAGGCACCTCTGAGCCTAGTGTGGGTGGCCATCTGCAGATTGCTTGGTCTATCATACCAGCTGGCCCTGGGAAGGGCACAGGCTATAGGTGAACTTGACCTGTGGCGGTGTCTCTCCCAAAACAACCCAGGTCTGGCACACCAGGTAGCTGGCTTCAGATGAAGTCGGAGCATCACCTGGGGCCACATCCAAGTATGATTCACCCAGAGGGAAGATTCAGCAGGCATCAGAGCCCTGCTAAAGCAAATCCTCCTCTGCGGGGTCCGCCCCTGCACAACGGCTCCTCCACTATAGTCACAGCCAGAACTCACAGCCAGTCAGCCCGAGGGTCAATCTCTCGCACTGACATGCAAACAGCAATCAAGGCCCAACTACAACAGGGGACGCACCTGCAGCACCTGGCTCAGGTGACCAGAGAGACTGTGCCACTGGGCCCCACAGAACATCTACTACATAAGGCCACTCTACCAAGACCGGGAGACATAGCAGCTCTGCCTAATAAATAGAAACAAACACAAACAGACAGCCAAAATGGGAAGACAAAGAAACATGTCTTACATGAAAAAAAAATGGAACAAAATTCCAGAAAAAGAACAAACAAAAATGGAGACAAGCAATCTACTAGATGCAGAGTTCAAAACACTAGTTATAAAGATGCTCAATGAACTGAAGGGAGGAGTAGATGAATTCAGTGAGAACTTCAACAAAGAGATAGAAAACATAAAATAGAAATGGAAAACATAAAAAAGAATCAGTCAGAAATGAAGACTACAATAACTGAAATGAAGAACCTTAGGAGGAATCAGTAGTAGATTAGATGAAGGAGAGGATCAAATCAGCAATTTAGAAGATATAAGGTAGCAAAAACAACAACAACAATAACAACAACAACAACACCCAATCAGAACAGCAACAAGAAAAAGGAATTCAAAAAAAAAACCCAAGGATAGTTTAAGGGGCCTCTTCTGGGAAAACAGCAAGCATACCGATATTCTCATCGTAAGGATACTGGAGAGAGAGAGGGAGACGAGAAAGAGCAAGGAATTGAAAATCTATTTCAAGAAATAACGATGGAAAATTTCCCTAACCTGCCAAAGGAGATAGACCTACAACCCCAGGAAACACAGAGAGTCCCAAACGAGATGAATCCAAGACCCACGCCAAGACCCGTCATAATTAAAAATGCTAAAGGTTGAAGACAAAGAGAGATTCTTACAGCAGCAAACGAAAAGAAGTAAGTTACCTACAAGGGAGCTCCCATGAGACTATCAGCTGATTTCTCAACAGAAACTTTGCCGGCCAGAAGAGACTGGCACGAAATATTCAAAGGGCAGATAGAGATTACCAGACAAGAAACAGCTAAAGGGGTTCATCAATACCAAACTAGTGTTACAAGAAATGTTAGAGAGACTTCTTTAAAAAAAAAGAAAAAGAAAAAAGAAGAAAAAATATGAATAACAAAATGGTAATAATTACCTACCGACAATTACTTGAAACATAAATGAATTAAATGCTCCAATCAAAAGATAGGGCGGCTGAATGGATAAGAAAACAAGAACCTCACATATGCTGCCTCCAAGAGGCTCACTTCAGATCGAAAGACACACCCAGATTGAAAGTCAAGGTATGGAAAAAGGTATTTCATGAAAAATGGAAACAAACATCAAATAAAAAAAGCTGGGGTAGCAATACTTTTTCCAGGCAAAATAGACTTTAAAACAAATGCTATAACAAGAGACAAAGAAGGACCCAGTTACCACACATATGGGCATTTATCTGAAGAAACCCAAAACACTGCCTCAAAGGAACATGTGAACTCATATGTTCCAGGGAGCATTATTTACAGTAGCCAAGATATGGATGTCCATCAATGGGTGACTGGATAAAGAAGAGATGGTGCATACATACAATGGAATATGACTGGGCCATAAGAAGAATGAAATCTTGCCATCTGCAACACCATGGATGGACCTAGAGAGCATTGTGCTGAGTGGAGTAAGTCAGGCAGACAAAGACAAATACCATATGAATCTAAAGAAAAAAAAATAAACAGACAAAACAGAAACAAACTCATAGATATAGAGATCATTTTGATGGTTGCCAGATGGGAGGGGGTTTGGGAGGTGGGTGAAAAAGGTGACAGGATCAAGAAGTACAAATTGGTAGTTACTGAAGAGGCATGGGGATGTAAAGTACAGCATAGGGAATATAGTCAATAATACTGTAATAAGTATGTACGGTGCCAGGTGGGTACTAGATCACTTCGTAAGTTATATAAATGTCTAATCACTATGTTGTACACCTGAAACTAATATAATATTGTATGCTAACTGTAATTGAAAAATTAAAAATATATTTAAAAATATTAATCAAAAATTATATTAAAATTTCAGTTCCTCAGTCACACTAGTCATATTTCTAATGCTAAGTAATCACGTGTAGCTAGTGGTGACCATACTGGACGGCACAGATACATAACATTTTCATTATCAAAGAAAATTCTACTAGATAGCACTGTTATTCTTACTCCTTAATTATCTAGTCACATTCTCTGTACAGGCTGGCCTAGCATTTTATTTATCTTTCTAGTCTCAGGCAGAGAGGGTTGATGTCATTATATTCCTCAGTTCATCAGTAATCCAAGCAAAGCTTCTTTCTTGCCAGTATTCAGTTATTCCCATTTATTCTTACAGTCTTTCATACGTAACCATTCTAATATGATAAATATGTATCTTTGTATTTTTTAAAGGTGTATTGTTTTATGTGTATATTTAAAAAATTATTTAAATGGTATCATGCTGCATCACTCTGCCCGACTTCAAATTATACTACAAAGAGACAGTAATCAAAACAGCATGGTATTGGCAGCAAAACAGACGCACGGATCAATGGAACAGAATCGAGAATCCAGAAGTAAACCCATATTTATATGGGCAAAGAATTTTCAACAAAAAAAAGCCGAAAACATACAGTGGAGAAAAGAAAGCCTCTTCAATAAATGGTGCTGGGAAAACTGGAAAGCCACCTGCAAAAGAATGAAACTAGACTGTTGTCTATCACCACACACCAAAATTAACTCAGAATGGATTAAGGACCTGAATATAAGACCTGAAACAATAAAATGCATAGGAGAAAACATAGGAACGAAACTCAAGGACCTTGGACTTAAAGAGGTTTTTATGAATTTGCTCAAAAGCAAGAGAAGTAAAACCTAAAATAAATGAATGAGACTACATCAAACGAAAAAGCTGCTCAGCAAAAGTAATCGTCAACAAGGTAAAGAGACAACCATCTAAATCGGAAAATATATTTGCAAGCAACTCCTCCGATAAGAGCCTAATATCCAAAATATACAAAGAACTCATACGACTCTATAAAAACAAAAAGCAAATGATCCAATCAAAAAATGGGCAGAGGATCTGAACAGACACTTCTCCCTAGAGGACATACACACATATGAAAAGATGCTCAACATCGCTAGCTATTAAGGAAATGCATATCAAAACCACAATGAAATAGCATCTCACACCTGTTAGAACAGCTATAATCAACAGGACAAGTAATAACAAATGCTGGAGAGGAGGCGGAGAAAAAGGACCCCTCATACACTGCTGGGGACTGCAAATTGGTACAGCTGCTATGGAAAACAGCACGGAGGTTCCTCAAAAAACTAAGAATGGATCTACCATCTGATCCAGCAATCCCTCTACTGGGTATTTACCCCAAAGACTTGAAAAACCATATCCGAAAAGATGTTTGCACACCTATTCTCTTTATGACAGACACCCAGGATGCGTGGCCTAGCACTTTAAAGAACTCTTGGAAGAAGTTCCTGGCTTCACGGAAAATCTTCAAAGAAAATCATAAACAAAAGTACTTGTAATTTGAGTATATGACCTCACTTTTAATTGTGAGTATCTGGAATATAGACTCTTGTCCTATGCTTCAATAGTGTAACTTACTGGTATTACTGTTTGCCTGTTAGTGGTCATTGTCCATCTTTAGCTTGGCTCTGGTCTTGTACGCGGTTTCTTCACTATTTTTAATTTCAAATAATGGTTTTCCATCGGTCTGTGGCTCTCATTACCTGGACTCAGATTATTAGCTTATGAAGTCCCTTATCGCTTCTGTTTATTTCTGACTCTCCTTATAGCTCCTTTTCTTTGTCTTGCTGTCACTCAGGATTCAGTTCAATGGGTAGTTTCCTGGTTAAAGGTTTCACTGAGCAGTGACCTAATGGTCAGGAACCTAATGGAGACGAGGTTGCTGCACAGACAGCCAGAGATGCCCAGGGCCTTACTGGGAGGTTTCACGTTCTCTGTTAGCTTGATACACCGGGGAAATAACCTTTTAATCCAGTGCAGCAGGCTTCATTTATTATAGTGTTATCCGGTTTGAAGATGTTAGGAAAAACATCCCTAGAGAGATTTAAGATTTCAAAAACATCCTGAGTTTGAACTTAATTCAATGACTCCAGAAGGCAACAACAATGGAAGATGACCTTTTAGGTACTTCACATGCTAAGCAATGTTAGGCCAGATAATGTCATGCCAAATTAGAATGTTGGTCTTCTGGGGAGGGAAGGAGGTTCACGGGAAGGAGAGGTTGAAGGTATGTGTTTTAATTAAAATCATCTGTCAGTGCTAATGACCTAACATTGAAAAAATAATGTACAGAGATACAATGAAGGAATTTAATAGGGGGGCACTGGATGTCATTAAGGTGCCACAAAGTGAGCAAATATATGTTCCAATCAACTTTGATAAGGGATATATACAAATTGGAAAAAATCCAGAAAAAGGGGACTCAAAGCTGATGTTAAATCCAGAAATGCTTTTTCTTTCTTTAAATGCCCTGAGAGCTATCACACATACATACGAGAAAAAAGTGAAACTAAGCCTGTTCAGTCAGATCACAATGGAAAGTAACTTGAGGGCACAAGATTGTAGCTCAACATATGGAGCAACAGGGATCTCGAAAGACGAAATAGGTGCTGGGGAGAGGAGCACAGAGGAAAAAAAACAGCTCCCTGTCACTAGCAGTATTCAAGTAGAGGCTGGGCAACAGTCCCGCAATATTAAAGAACAGATTTAAGCATTGGATGGAGAAGCTGGAGTAGAAGACTCTAACTCTAATACTTTATAATTAAAGGCAATAGTAAGATAATCAGTTGTATAAATCTGAAATGAATGACAGGGGCTTTTTTAAAAGGCATAAAAGAAATACAGCAAAGTTAATAAAATTGGGTCCCACTCAAGCTACCCAGACATGTGTGTGAGAAAGGCAGTAACAGAAGACATTTCCACGCTCAGACACCAAGCACCACCTTGGACGCGGGCCCAGAGCAACAAGGAGCATGGCCTACCCATGGACTCAAGCCATACTGAGGCACGTTTTTACAAAGGGCAGAGAGATTCTCTCAAGAACAAGGGGCTTTTGGCAGTGGAGGAATGCTGTATTTCAAAAAAAAAATCTTAAGAACCAATCTACAGTTTTTTTCTCAACCAAAGACATGACAGTTTTTCCAAAGCAACTAAGATAGTGTTAATTGGCCCAAGTAGATAAGGGATCTTGCTTTTAGAACCTTGGCACTACTCCCCCCTATGTAAACAATAACAACAACAACAACCAACCAAACAAACAAACAAAAAACGAGTTTTCTACAGGACTCTGCCCAGAGTTTGAAAGCCTTATGACATGACACTCCACTTGGCTGGATTTTATTGCCTGCTGTACTTTTCAATTTTCCTTCTAGCCCAGACTTGATTATAATCAAGGTTGGCAGAAGGCAAACAACATGCAGTAAAACTGCCACAGTACCAATTAAGTGCAAACATACCCTGAAAATTAAAATGAAAATCAAATGCCAACACTGTGAAAAGATACTAGCAGCTTCCTCAAAAACGAAGAAATAAAGGCGGAGAGAAAACTCTGCTCTTAGCCGAGCAATGCAGCCCCAGTCCTGTCATATAATATTCCATGAGCTCCCGCATCTGCACACTGAATATCGAACCATTTATGCTTGAACATATTTGTAAAAAAACCATCTTAATGTTGATTTCATAAATGTTATTTAGTGGCTCATGGCTACTTTGGGTTTCCAAGACAACAAATGTACTTTGCCCCAGTCACCCAGTAACTCATGACTGTTTACAATCTTCAAGTGTCACCTGTGTGCTGACAGGACACGAGATACTTTGTGGCTGAGAGAATGGCTCTAGCATGATAGTGGTGGTGGTTGTAGCATTAGACGTGGTTCATCTGAAATCTCTGATTTCACATATCAGATTTATTTCAAAAGATCTGGGCTATAGAATCAAAGATCTCAAATCAACCCTAGGGCTATAGTCCAAAAGCTGCCTGTTATTGTTACATGTCGCCTCACTGCCCAGTACAGGGCTTAGTAAATATCGGTTTCATTTCTTTTTGTCCTTTTTTCTCTCTGCACCTACTTCGGTTCTAGAGGCAAGTGATATGTGACATAATAATAGTGACAGTGCTACCAGCTAATACTTAAATAGTGCTATCCTCCTTTGGAGGGAAGTAGAAGTAGGGCAGGGAAACATAACTTAATCAGCCTTGAAGGAAGTCAGCAGGCCAGCTTCTAGGCCCAGCTCTGACACTCAGTAGCTATGTGATACTGGGAACATCATTTAAACTCTCTGAGCTCCAGATTCCTCATCTGTCAAACAGAAGAAATAGTTACCTCATAGGGTTACTATGAGAGTTAACTGGTATGTGTGTATGTATATACGTATGTGTGTATGCGTGTGTGTATATAAATATATCAATATATAAACATATAAACATATAAATATAAATAGTACAATACCTGGCTCAAGGTGAGTCCTCAAAAGTGGTAGTTCTCATCTTCTCCCTCCTCACCCCAGGGCACCATTTAAAAAATTCTTGACATAATACTCTAAAATTGGAGGTGGAATCTCCAAGATCTCGGGATAGTTCAAGGCAGGGATCGTAGAAACGAGCGTTCAAAGCAATTCAACAGGTTGGGAGAGAAGAACCACCTGAATGGGCTAGTCTGGTCCCCTCTTCGTCCTTCCTGCTGATCTCGATGGTATTTTGAGGTCCTAACCCGATGGTAATACTAAAGTTCTTACAATCTATTTGGTGCCAAGCTCACCTGGTTATCCTTCACTGCTGAGTGGAATGGGTGACTTGGGTGGCTGCAGAATATGACGGGACATGGTTTAAAATAAATTTTAAACTTTGCCTTCTGCCACGTAGCCGACTTCCCCTCGGCTGCAGACTGGATGGCTTTACATGACCCTCATATCACCCCATCTGTTATTCCTCCATTTCTAGGCCCTCTTCATTAAAGCTATCTTGGCGAGCTCGCCCTTTTCCCACATCCGGACAATTTCATGCTGTCCAATCTCACAACATCCCAAGGTAAAATCCAGAATCCATTTGGGATTTTAGAAACAGAGGGAGAAGACAGGGGAAAGATGCCAGGAGTGTCTGCCCCAATAAAGTTGATGACAAAAGCCTCTGCTTGCTACCTTTCCCTTCCTGCTCCTCCTCGGGGAAAGAGAAAAACCCTCTATCTCCACTACCTGCTCTGTTTGGCCTCTTTTACTAAGTAAGTTTCCATACTGATGATTGCCTCACTCAGCTATTGCGACAAGGAGGAAGCAAGCTTTGATGGAACATCTAGAGTCATCTGTCCCCTGCAGACATAAAGGAGATAGGACTTTCTGAGAAAAAAAAATCATTAAAATTTTCAAAGTCCTCAATTCCTTGGTTCCTCAGGTATGTACTGTCCTCACATTTTCCGAATGCTTATCCAGATTCTTATTCAGATTTTAAAAAGGCAGCTAGTTCTTGGGAGGATGGCTGGGATTTGTGTGGTGGGTGATTGGGGTGAAGAGGGGGAATCAAGTTACAATCACGCTTTTTAGCCAGAAAAATATAAATCACAGGGTGATGACATCTCAGGAGAAAACATAGATTACAGTCTGCACTTCCTAAATCTGTAACTCAACTAAATATAGCTGTTAAAGATGATGCCTTTGCCGTGCATGTATATCTATAATAATGCTGTGATTAGTATTCCGATATGATGCTGGTAAGCCTCCCCATTCCTAAGATATGCACTCAGAAGGACTCCCTCCAGGAGTAGGGCATTCTACACTGCTCCATCCACAAGGTCACCCGATTGCCCTTTATGTCCAGAGTATGGGAAAGGAAGGAGAGTAAGATTTATTGAGTGATAGCCTACTTCATGTTTTAAGTATATTTATTACTTTAATTCAAACGATAGTCTTATGAAATATGTATTATTTTCTCCTCCAATGGATAAGGAAATTGAGACTCAGAAAGAATTAAGTAACCGTTTCAGGCCCACCTAGGTAGCAGGAGGGCAATCAGTACTACTGAGTTACTCCAAAGCTCACAGTCCTGTCACTCATCACAGGCTTCTGAGATACCTGGGCAGAGGGTCAGGGTTCAGTGTTTGGCGAGACCATAGAAGTGGACTGACTCACTATGAGACTAATACGGCATCTTCTATTCAGTGACATATTGCTCTAAATAATCAAGCTGAACTCTTTACATATAAAACATCCCTTGAAAGAAAAGAAAGAAGGAAAAGAGAGAAGAGGTTGTAGTAGGTTCCTGAAGAACATCTTAAATCAAGAGTTAGCATGTATTTTTCTCACTTCGAACTTACCAAAAACAAACAAAACCTGACACAATAGTATCTTATCCAAGAACAGATTTTTGCACAGCTAAGGAAGTCCTATATATTATTTTCACTGCCAGTTCTAATTAAAGTTGAGAAATTAACTGAATATGGTAATAGTACTATAGAGGGCTTTACAGTTCAGTAACACTATCGCATCCACCCTGACACTTGAAAATCACCACACTGTGAGTCAGGAAAATAAGTACTATCGTCTCTATTTACAGATGAGAAAACTCACACCAGGGAAGTGATAATATAAAGTTGTCGAGATGGGGCTGGGTGGGCCCTGAGGTCATAATTGGTATCCATTCTTCAATACATTTTTAAGTAGGGGAGTGACATGATCAAAGTGGTACTTCAATACCTGTCGACTCAGGATGAATCATGAGAGTCAGAACGGTAGATGAGAGGGTTGCTGGACTAAGAGTCAGGGGCTCTGGGTTCTAGTCAGAGTTTTATCACTTTTATTTATATGCGAGCCTATAAAATGAAGATGAACATCCTTGCCATTTCTACCGAACGGTGATACTCGGGTCTCAAAAGTGAAAAATAACAGATGTAACAGTGCTTAGTAGGTCATCAGATACCTTGAAAGAAGTCAGACCCTTGGTGACTAGAGAGGTTAGTCAGCTTCTAATAAATATTCTCAGGATCATATATTCTGTTGTCGCGTGTGGTACATACGTACATTGTCATGCCAACCTAAAACATTCTTAGGGAAGAAATAAGACAATAGCTCACCTGAAAATATGCTCCATAGCTTTTGGGCACTTTAGATACTTTTCTTGAATTAGTCAAGAATAATATGAATGTGATGCAATTGCTGCCTCTTTTCTTATCTGGCTCCCTCTTCACCTAATCCAACTTTCCTCTGAACTTTAGGTATCACCATTAAGGCAAAGGAAGTAGCCTCATTTAAAGGCCAAGATACAGGCAAGGAGGCAGGCATAGTGAGTGAACTTATGAATCGCAGGAGACGTACAGCAAAATGCCCCCTGACATTCGCTCTCACGGGGTGCAGGTAGGAAAAAGAAAATCTGTGCATTCACATTTTGATTTTTTCCCCAGTGTCAGAGATAGTTTAATTAGTTCACGTCATATATCTAGATAAAGACTTTATTATATGCTTAGATCAAATGGATCCACTATTAGGCCTGCCTATGAAGCATGGGCAAGCAGCATCATCTTGACGCCTATGACAAGGTTTTATGGGGGAGAAAGGAGATTCTTATCTTAACCTATGATTCTTTATTCCCTTCTTCCTGCCCCCCTTTTAATTTTTGCTGTAACTATTTTTCCAGTTTTCTCATCTCAAGCAGTTTCGTGCTATTGTTCATCTATTCTGCCCACAAAATGTTGCAACATATTTACAATAGTTCTGAAATAATTGTAGCATATTTTGATTGGGCACACCCACCCCACCCCACTCCACGATTTATCTGACTTATAGTTTTTGCCAGGATGCCAGGCCTTGAAAAGGTGAAAGCCAGTATTATAAAGACAGCCTCCCAAATGTGACCAAGTAATTAACAATTCAGAACCCCTACCGAGACCTATTAAAAGGCACCTTGCCATTTGCAAACACATCACAGAAACAGTTTAGAGCCTGTCATGTTGCTAATGCCTTGCTCATTACTGAGCTCACTCAGCTAGAGAGGTATTCGTGGGTACTTGGACTATGAAGAAACTAGACTAAGGATCTGGAGTTTTCCCATCAATGAGTATGGAGACTTGAAAATTTTTAGGCAAGGGGTTAACTTGACAAAGTCTATTGCTATTTCTTTCTTCTGCCCCTACCTGAATGTACTAGGGCTCAATCCTGTCATCTCAGGGTGGCAGCTCTACCTGTTGACACTATCTAAAATCTCTGCAGTCACCCAGTTTTCACCAAGAATCTTGGAGCGATAAGGCAACATTGTGATTTGAATCCATTTCAATGGAGTGGCCACAATACACTTAGCATTACATTATCTGCTAAATTACTGTCAAGAATTATGTGGTACCTTAGAGCCAGTAATTTCTACACATTTAATTGTAGCTAAGTGATTTCTTTGGTATTTTCTGTAAGAGCCATTTATCTAAAAACACATTTTAATTAATTAATCCATAAAAGTGATCAAGGGCAAGGGAGCAAAATATACAGAGCACTTTATCTGGAAAAGGCCTGGTGGCCTTCATACTCCCTTAGGTAAAATCCTGGTTTTGTTGAACACAGAAGGGATATTTCTTCAAACACATGAGGATGCCATCATTTCTCCACGTACTGCAGATAAATGGAGAGTGTTCGTGTGTCTGGTATGCGTGGAGGGGTGGCACAGACAAAGCTTTTGCAGCTGAACGGTAATAAACAGCTCTCACCGCCAACATCTCTCACATGGCATCTTTCATTCTCTCTTGAGTTCTGCTAAGTGAAGCTACACTATAGTCAGGGTTCATGGGAGAATACACGGATGTAGATGTCAAACAAGTTAAACTGGAGTCATATCATGCTTAGGAGTGGGTTTATTTTATTCCTAGAGAGTAGGATTACCTTATATTACAGTAAATAAGTCAACTCTTTAAATTTAAAATATAGTATTTCCCCAGGACAAGTTATACATTTGAGTTACTAGCTGTTGACCACTTCCACTAACATAACTCCAATACAATCGTAAGCAGTTATGTTACCTGAAACCCAGGCTTCTATTTAAGCATCTGCTGAGGAGACTGGGTGAAATTCTACACGTTAGCAATAACCAAAACGGCAAGCTGGGGAAAACTTTTGCTGCCTTTAGATGAATGCAGGTAAGCCCTAGCACTAAGCTGACCTATTACTCCGCGATGTCCAATAATAACGGTATTAACATTTCATATCTGTTACTTTATTTGATCCGTGCAGTAAAACTATGAAGCAGGTATTACTTCTCTTTTATGTAAGGTGAAACAAATCCTATCAAGATTTTGCCATTGAGGATTTTGTAGCTTAATAAATGGGATATACATATAATTAGAATAAAAATAGGAAGAGTAGTTAAATAGGAAGATTAGTTAAGTACGAAGAGTAGTTAAATACCAAGAGAGAATCATAGAAAGTTCCTCAAAAGGTCAGAAGAAGTTAAAATTAAATTTCCCTTTGTAGAAAATAGCATTTGAACTTGGCTTTGAAGCATGCATAAAAATATTCCAAGGATCAAATAATGTAAAGTGTTAGAAAAGTATAAAATGCCATACAAATTCAAGGACTAGTATTTTAAGTGGGGTGAGGGGTAGGAAGAGCTGTTCTAAGAGACGAGTGTCAAATACTTTATTTCTGAAGAAGCAAGCTGGCGCTCCCTCGACGGCAGGGCCAGCTCACCTGTAACACGGGGCTCAGAAAGAGCTTTGGATAATGCTCAGTAAGTTAGGCAGTAGAGGGCCGATTTGAGGAGAAACACTGACATAGCTCACAGATCTCTAAGGTAGAGGTTAAAAAGAATATACCCGCAAGGCATATGAGCAAGTGTTAGCTGATCTGCACAATAAGGGCAACTGCTTCAGGTCTCACTCTTGGGTGGTTGTGGGGAGGGGGCTATAGCAGCTCCACAGGTATAAAGCAGAGGAAGATCCTGACGGCAGCTAAAATACTCTTAACACGCACCTTCACCCCCAAAGCTACATCAGGGGACTCTTCCATCTATAAGACACACCCTCCCCTAAGCTCTTCTCCAGTCTACTGGCTGCCTCGGTTCAGATACTACCGACTATCCACTTATAAATGCTTCCAGCAGTATTAGGTATGAGTTCGGGCGCCTCCTTAGGATGATGTCCTTGTTCCCCACACAAGGAAAGCATCCTAGTGCACAATGTCAAGCTTCCTTTCCATAGTCTTTTTCTTCACCCTTAAGAGGACAAATTTTTTTTAAAGATCAGGATTTGGCTGGGCATCTAGCCCAGTATTGAGTTCAAGATGATATTCCAACAGTATTCAGGTTCAAATAAATTCATCTCAAGTCAATTCGGTATATATAATCTACTCATAAGAAAGTACATTGTTAAACTGGAGAGAGACAGAATGGTTCTAGTGACAACATTCTCTGTATCACAGAGAAACATAAAATCCTCTGTGGGATTTTTTCACAGCCTCCCATTCACTGCTCTGAGGAGTTGCCTTACAAATTTCTATTCTTAGTGCAGCCAGTCACACCCTAGAATATCTCCAGCCCTCATTAATCATTTGTAATCATAATAATCCCTCATATTTAAAGTACTGCTTAGCATATGTATGATATAGCATATGATCTTCGTGATATATATTTACATTTAAGAAAAATTTAATAAATTTAAAGTACTGCTTTATCATAGATACATATGTATGATATATGTATATATTCGTATATATGCTATGTGTATATGTGTGTATATATACATACATATATATATATGATGAAGCAGTACATTAAATTCACAATAATTTAACACTTATGTATGCAGGAAAGAGTTAACCCAGCAGGCCTCAGTTGCTCAAATCTTGTCCACTCTCAGAAGGGCCTGTTTATATGGCTGGCCTTTGACCAGCTCCTGGAAACTGAAGTCTTACAATGTTCCCTATGCTACTAACTGATAAGGGCACTGTATATGCTTGACACCTTGAATCACACTGTACCAGCGTGTCAAGATACTTTGTGTAAAAAATGTGATTTATGGTGAACACTTGCTTTCTTTCTGTGGGGTCTGGACTTCCCGTAACTGCAATCGGTCACTGAAGTCACCCCAATGGAAACCGTGGACTTTTAGGCTCAAGTTCCCTTATTTTTGCAGGTCATTGCTGGGGAATTAAGTGCTTCCTGTGTGACCCCACTGGGAGATAACTCTTGGAAGCTGGCATGTGGTATCCCCCAGCCTCTGCTTAATGCACTTTTCCCCTTTATTGGTCCTGTTTTTTATCCTTTCGTTGAAATAAACTATAGCCTAATTATAATGACTTCTAAGTCCCAGGAGTCCGTCTAGCACATCAGCAATCTTGGGGGTGGTTTCGAGGACCAATAGTATAGTCTTATAATGTTATCAGGATTATCACCTTCGTTTACATATAAGGAAACTGAGTTTCAGAGAGATCGATGACTCCCCTTGGAGTGAGTACTTGAGCTGGAACATACTAAACGGCTCCTTCTATAAATATCTGTATGTCCTGAAACCCCATAAAAATAATAAAAGGAGGAAGTATAACTAAAAATTGCAATGTTTGTTCAGGTCATCTCTATTTCCCCCTTTTATCCTTGGCAGTTATTCTGCCTAGACCTTGACAAATAAAACTGTACACATGAAGTTGACAAAGATCCTGGTTGGGTTTGTTCAATGTCAATATTAGGGTAAGAATGGAAGGGAAGGTTTTAGCCTGGCTCTAAACTTCCAAAGGACTGGCCTGGTCACTTAATGCTACCCATAGCCTGTCTCACTAACTAAGTTATGTGCTCAGCTAACGGTGGTGGAGGACACTGTGCCTACGTAGGATAATAGATAAAACTGATGAAATCAATTCTTTCTTATGAAGTTTAAAAGTTATAAAATATTGTATATGTTTTAAAGATAACACTAAAGCAAATGAATGACTTAGACTGCAGCCTTGCTTTTATCCTCAATATTAAAATATCGTTGGGCGAGTTTTGAGGCCTTGGGCTGAGATTTTCCTTGCTGTGCTGGGCAACATTTTCCAGTGAGCAGGGGAAGTGGCAGACGCCCACCTGTGTAACAATCAGTCTTATCATTGGCAACGGCTTCATAAAGGATGCTTTTACTGTGAGTTTGGCATCAGCAAGTCCAGTTTCACTACAATGTGTGGGGGTTTGCACACATTTCTTTCAGTCAGAAAAGAAGCTTGCTTGTCTGTGCAGAGAATGCTGGGTTGGTTGTACAGTGTGGGGGGATAGAATTTAGCTTGTCCACAGATAGAAAAAACTCTGAGAAAGTGCTAAAGGACAGGAAAACATATGAATTTTTAAAAAATCATACATAGAAGGGTGTATTGGGGAAAAAGAGGAAGAGAAAGCTCGATTACTAAAGATATTTTCAGGCACAGACCAGCACACGGCCTCTGATATTTGTTAATAAAACTGAGCTCTGCGAGACAAAAATTAGACCATTTATTTTTATTAAAAACCTCCAGTTTTGAGAAACGATTGCAATCCTGAACTCAGCACCCACCTACATACGCAACTATAAACACCTAGCCAGGTGAGCACACAGCAGTCTTAAACTGAGGAGACTCTTTAATTTTGCATTCATTTGTAAACAACCAAAACCCACAAATTTACTAAGTAGTTCTGACAGGAGCCAGTGCTCTTCATTGCCTAATACCTACTCTGGCTCTTGTTGACATTCGGTAATAATGTGACCAGTAATAAAGTGATACCCAGACCTAAAAACAATAGCTCTAGAAAATTAGAGCTATTGTTTTTAGGTCTGGGTCTCAGTTTCCCCAACTGTAAAATGAAGGGACAGAACTGGACCTCCCAAGTTAGCTAATATCCTACTATGGTTGCTTGACTATTATAAACAGTTGCGCATGCCGCATGCCACGAGACTGATGCTTTCAAGCCTTATTTCTTATATGTAGGCCCACACATATATGTGAGGCTATTCTTTTCAGCTCGGAAAGACGGGTAAGCCCAGAGGGTCGGGGCTTTCTCAAATTCAGGTCACTAAAGTGAGATTACGATGAGTAATCTCCAGTCTGCCTCTTTTTAGGGAGAGAGGAATACTGCGCAACAATGGCAAGGTCTAAAAGAATCTGACCACAGTTATGCCGACAGCGCTTTGATGACTATTGGCTTCTTTACTGCTGTGAAGAGAAAGAGCACACTCCTCCTCCTTAGAAGCCAAATCTTTCTTTGTTCTGTGAGCTCAAGAATCTACAGACGATTTCTAGGCTGAAGGCGAAGCTGGGGTATGCTGGGCCCTGGTACATACCAAAGGTAAGGGAGTAAGCTGGGGCCAGAGCACAAAAGTCAATCAAGAATCGCACTGGAACTCCAAATACTAATATCTACTGAATACACCAGTGTTTACTTGGTAAACTGAAATAATGTGGACTTTGTGAGGGCAAGGAATTACCCTATAAAATCAGCTTAATCTGGAATCAAGCTGATGTATTTTCTACAACCGCTAGAACAAAAAGAAAAAGTTACCCACCAAGTTCTCAGAGAAACACTGGGTCATTTTAAGAATTAAACACCTACTTTTCCTGATGAGAAAACAAACTGTATCTTCAAGACTGATTTTCAAATGTATGATACCACCTAACATGTGTAGCATTTTATATTCTGTCAGATTTGATCATTAATAATTAATAAATCACATTTATGTGATGTTAAATTTATAAAGCACTTTAATACATTTCATACTATTTATCTTTTGCTGATCCTTGCCAACAACCCTGTGAGTATGCATGGAGAGGTGTTATTATCCCTATTTTACAGATGAATAGGAGGCCAAGAGAGGCTGAGAATTAGATAGCTTGCCTTAGAATCCAGGCATCAAGGTTCCAAGCTTCTATTTTGCAGTGAAGTCAGCAAGGGACACAAACATGACATGATGTTGCATACTCCAGTCCAGGTCAAAACTTGTTATCTAAACCCAAAGTTTATCATTACACAAGTTTATCTGTTGGAATGCTTGCCAACATGAAACCTAAGGCTAACTTCCTGGATCGGCAGGGAGGTAAATGCTAGGAGTCAGAAATCTTGTATTCTATTTCCTGATAGTGGCTCAAATATCCCTTTCCTAAGAAAAGAGAAGAGGGGAGGGTGATAAAATTTTAAGTCTCCCAGAATCTTTCAAAGATTTCCAACTGCCTGGGTGCCAGCAAATACCGCCCCCCCCCCATCTAGTGGTCATTTTCAGAAATTTCATCTTCCTAATAGCCTTGGGAGGAGACATCCTGTGGATGTTCCATTTTCCATCCATATGGAATATTCCAATTGAGCTCAGCAGCAGATATCCCACTGCACCATACATACATCCTCAGACCAGACTTCTTGGAAAGGGATTGTGTTAAAGTTAGCAGTTTAAACACAGATGCACCATACAATCCACCTAGTTCACTTCTATGCATACGCCCAAGTGAACTGAAAACTTAAGTTCACACGAAAACCTGGATGTAGATGTTTATAGCACCTTTATTTATAACTTCCAAAAGCTATAAACAATCAACATGTCCTTCAGCAGGAGAATGGGTAAACATCTTTACAATGGAATATGATTCAGTGATAAAAAGGAACTTTGAAAGAGCTACTGATTCCCAGAATATCATGGATAAGTCTTACGTACATTTTGCTAAGAGACAGAAGCCATACGCAAAAGGCTACATATTGTATGATTCTATTCACAAGACACCCTGGAAAAAAACATAGGGATAGAATTCCCATCAGTAATTTCCAGGTGTTGGAGTAAAGGAGCTGGTTAATAACAAAAGGAATACACAGGAAATTTGAGGGCGATAAAACTCTTCTGTATGGTACCCCGTAGACAGGTGAGCACATGATATCATGCATTTGTCAAGACCTATAGAGCTATAATTCACAGAGAATGAGCCTTAATGTGTGCAAATTAAAAAATCAACCAGGCTATTGAGGGATCCAGGATGGAACGCAGACTATGATAGATGGATCGAACTGGATTACAAAACTGAACTGCATGTGGGTACAAAGTCGACTTAACTTTAAAAATGTGTGTTTCGTCTGGAAACTATAAGGGCAAAGACAAAAGAACCATATAGACGCTGTACTGTAATGTGAACAATTTTCAAACTACTTTACATGTATCCCGGTGTGAACAAATAAATACATGGGTGGTAGATAGTAAAAGCCAGGTTGTTCACTGTTTGAAAAGTTACAGATAAACAAGAAAGGGAGGCTGGAATGAAGCCTGTAATACTGGATTAGAGTCGGAGACATAAATATTAACTCATGTTTAGCTTAATAGATATACAAATGGATAGATAGACGATACAGAAACAATTATAGATATCGATGTTTACACGGGTTAGTATACAAACATATATTACTGAATTCTGTCCACTAAGAAAGCCCAGAAGCAACGGCAGCTCATTAAGAATGACCACTTCCAGATTTTGGTTTCTAAATATAATTCTCCAATGAAAGGAGTCAGAGTTCCTTGGAGAAATGGCTGATTCTAGGGCTGGGGCTGGGGAAAGACCGGATGAATCTACAGTATCTTGTACTAACAGAAAATAAGGAAGTACGAAAAAGATGAAAAGGAAGAGGCCATTTCAAAGGGACGCAAGAGCCAACCTGAGAGAATTCCCAGTGGGTAAAGCTGGAATAATGTGAGCGACAAAATTAATGAGGTAGTAGATCACAACTTAAAGTATAAAATAAATAAAGTCACGTGCCGCTGAGTGACGGGGACACATTCTTAGGAGCGCGTTGTCAGGCAGCTTCGTCGTGGCATGAACATCATGGAGTGCACTTACGCACACCTGGTGGGTACGGTCCGCTACACACCTAGGCGGTGAGGGGACAGCCCGCTGCTCCTGGGCCACCAGCCTGGCCAGCACGTGACCGGACTGAACGCTGCAGGCAGCCGCACCCCAACGGCGCGTGTCTGCGCCCCAGCTCATCTGCACGTACTGAAGGGGCAGTGAGGACGCCGCGTGCACGATGGAGACCGCGGCCGCGTGCGGGGCCCCGACCCGGAGCGGAGCCTGCGGGACGGGAAGCTGCTCTGCGTGTCGGCGAGTGGGGGCCAGGACGCGTGAAGGCCCCGGACGCCACTGCACAGGCCGGAGACCCGACGACCCCGGACGCTCGGGCTCCAAGCGGTTTACGAAACAACCCGAGATTAAATCAACACGAAGGAGTGATGCGATCAGAGATGCGGTCATCGTGTGTGTGCCGCTGCTGCTGGCGGGAGGCGGTCTCCTGATTACAGAAACTCCTTTTAAGTAGAGAGTGCGCTCCGACATAATGACAAAGCAGAGTAAGTCCATAAAGCAGTGACATAGTCATTGCCTTTCCAGTACCTTGCACCGTGCGTAACTGCGTGCTATGCTTTTGTACGCCTGGTAGCGCAGTAGGTTTACACCAGCGGCGCTACAAACAGTAATTCAGTTGCAATAGGACGTTAGGACAGATACATCACCAGACAGTAGGAATTTATCAGCTCCATTATAAATAATCTTATGAGACCACTATTTTCTGTGGTCCATCATTGACTAGAACATCTTTATGCAGCACTTGACTGTATATCTGAGTCCATACAAGTATAAATGATTGACCAAACAAAGCATTGATGAAGAGACATTTTTCTTACAGATAATTCCAAATAGGATATGTAGTAGTCCCCCTTCCAAGGGGGCAAGTTAGTGACTTAGTTCCAAAAATAGAGAATGGAAAGGCAAAAAATAGTAACTTTATAATGGACAAACATGGCAAACACTACATTAAGCAAATGATCAAAGTTAAGTAGTGGTAGTTACTAAGTGATAAGTCTTGTTGATATTATTTATCTATTGATATAATGTGATGAAAATAGCACTTTGCCTCTGTGATATTCTTCTCCAAAACCAATAACCCCAGTGTAATCATGAGAAAAACATCAGACTAACAAAAATTAAGAGACATTCTGTAAAACATCTGACCAGTACTCTACAAAAATGTTAAAGTTATGAAAAACAAGGAAAAACTGAGAAATTGCCACAGACCAAAGAAGACTAAGGACATATGATGATTAAATGCAATGTGGTACCCTGGCTTGCATCTTGGCATTTAAAAAAAAAGGACATTACTGGAAAAACCGGTGACATCTGAATGAAATTTGGAGTTCTGTTAATAGTAATATACTGATGTTGGTTTCTTAGTTTTGATAAACGTACCATAACATCAGGGAAAACTGGGTGAAGAGTGCATGAGAACTCTATGTACTATTTTTATAACTTTTATATAAATAAAAAATTAATCCAAATAATGTTTTTTCTTTAACAAAGTTAAACCATATGGAATATGGGACAATGTTGACAAACACATGCACACACAATTAGTTTGAACAGATATGTCTGTCGGAT
This sequence comes from Pteropus medius, assembly GCF_902729225.1. NCBI lineage: Eukaryota > Metazoa > Chordata > Mammalia > Chiroptera > Pteropodidae > Pteropus > Pteropus medius. The sequence continues at coordinate 410,640 of NW_024356247.1, forward strand.
TCCTCCTTAAAATAAAACTGGGGAAGAACAGTCTTCTGAAGGCAGAGGCCCACCATTATCTCACTGTGTAACCTTGAGCAAGTTCCTTTTTTCAACTCTGGGCTTGAATTTTCCCTCTGTACTATGAAAGGTTGAACCAGATGGTCTCCAAAGGCCTTTTCAGATCTACCCAGTCTGGGTTCCTTTTTAGCTATGTGGGAGGCAGGAAGAGAGCCTACAAGTTTCTCTTGGGTTTGCTTAACAATACCAGCTGCTTTACCAACAAAAGCTCAAAGTAGAATGTTCCATGTGAATTCTAATCACCAATAATCCCAGAGAGATGGGTTCAGTATGAAGTAGGTTGGAACCGTGCATGGTATAAGCTTCCTTTCCGGGAAGAGTTCCATGTTTTCCAAGAAATGAGGTCAGTGTGGAAGCCATTCTTATGTGGGGTTTAACAACAACAAAAAAACTTGTATTTTTATGGTTAAGATACATGTTGCTTCTTGCTGAGCCATGGCTGCTCAACCACACCGGCTAAGCAAAGACATACTGCCGGTAAGCCAAAGTGCCTTCAATATATTGCTCTTTCTGTTCTCCACATATGGGAAGGTAATATTTGAGAGCAAGTTATGCCTAACTCCCAGAGGAGAGTTGGGGCCATTCAAGGCAATCACATTATTATTACTCCCTACTCTTGAAGGTCCTTTATCAGGCCAAAACCTTCAAGGAAATGACCCTCAATTCCCTAGAACCAGAATGTGCTAGCTTCAGACCTTGACATTACTTCAATGGCTTTATAAGGCAGAGATGGCTGAGAAAGATGTGCACCCTCACTTTCGAAGATAGTGACTGTGTGTGATAAATGTATATACTCACACACAGTACACCAACCTCAAAACTAAAGGGCTAGATCACCATCTTGTAAAAAGTTCAAACTGCCAAAAGTCTTCATAGCCCATTCCAGCCTGCCTAAAGCCTGAGGGAAGATTAAAATAATAGAGGTAGGAAATAAACATAAAATTCAATGAAGATTTCCAAGTCTTATCAACTTGCAAGAGAATTAAGGAGTGCCTCATTCAGAAAGGAACATAAGGTTATTACTGCCACCATTATGTTTAGCTACATTTATATTTCACTATTCCCTCAATCAGGACTTTGAACAGCCCCAACTGTCGATGTGACAGACAACCTGAGAAACTCTGGTTATTTATGGATTTGAAGCCAAAGGACTTTTTCTGCAGAAAATATTTCTTACAGAAGAGTCTTACTTCCATCTTTATATTTAGATAATTTTCATAAAGAGAAAAGGCGGATATTTGGGCCCAACTACTATAATGTTCTTACCAAGTCTTTAAAAAATAAATTTTAACCTTTTTTTCCCCAGTATGTTTGCTGTCAACACAGAAGCTCCAGTTAGATAGTGAGAGAGTATAGGTTTTTTATCTTAATCTGTATACACGAAGGAACAAAATTATGGTTATTCCTTCTATTAATATCCCTATTGATGCTAACTTAAAATATTTAGTCTCACGGCCAGTGCGCAATAATGCAACAGTCACAGGGTAAATGGAATAATAGAGAAAAGGAGACATCAGAGAGAAAGATGCATGGGAAAGAAGAGCAAAGAAAAGGGGAAGGAGAGAAGAAAAAAGATGGAAAGAAAAGAGGAAATATAAAGCAATTGGAGAAAAATAGAGGGAGAAAAACAGAGGAAGAAAAACAGGTAAAGGAAAAAAGATGTACTAAAAGAAGAAAGCAATAAAGAAAAGCCTCAAATTGTCACTGCTTTTTAATTTTGAGTAGTGATGCTGTAGACCTAAGAATATTTGCTGCTGAGTGTAGAATAGATTGGATTTTCAGAAAGGCCTCGGTGAAGGCCTGGTTCTCTTTCATAATGAGTCTACTGACGCATTCTCAACCCAGTATAGGATCTTATCAGAATAGGGAGTTAATTTGTGCTGGTTTCAGAGCTGACAGCAAAAAAAAAAAAATGCTCTGACCTCCCATGGAATGAAATATCAGGTAACCCCTTTTCCCCTTGCTATGTACCCCGCTGGCTAGTAGCACATATGTGAGCGTGTGTGCACACACATACACTTCCTCAAATCAGAGGATTTAGCTGACCTAAAACAATAGCAAACTCTCAAAACCCGGTAAAAAAAAGTTATATAATAATAAAAGAGTTGATTCGCCAAGAAGACATAACAATTATAAACATATACATACCTAAGAGCTCTAAAACACATGAAGCAAAAACTGATAGGTTGAAGAGAAAAGCAGACGGTTCTGTAATAATAGCTGGAGACCTCAATCTCCCACACTTCAATATCTTCTAAACAGAAGATCAATTTTAACAAGACCTAACAGAAATATAGAGAACACTAGACCCAACAACAGCAGACCATACATTCTTCTCAAGTGCATATGGAACATTCTCCAGGATAGATCCAACATTAGGCCATAAAAGAAATCTCAATACACTCAAAAAGCTCAAAATCATACAAAGTATCTTTTCTAAACTAGAAATCAAAACTTGAAAACAAGAATCTCCCAACTATGTGGAAAATAAATAACACGCTCTTAAACAATCAGTGAGTCAAAGAAGAAACCACAAGAGAAATTAGAAAATACTTTGAGATGAAAACAAAATAACATACCAAAATTATGGGATGCAGTGAAAGCGGTGCTCAGAGGGACATTTACAGCTGTACATGCCTATATTTAAAGAGAAGAAATATCCTAAATCAATAACTTAAATTTATAAATTAAGGGACTAGAAAAAGACAAGTACTCCAAAGAGAGCACTTCAGAGTGCAGGTAAATGAAATAGAGAATAGAAAAACAATAGAGAGAATCGATGAAATTATAACTTGGTTCTTTGAAAAGATCAACAATACGTATAAACCATTACCTAGACTAATTCAGAAAAAAAGAAGACTCAAATTATTAAAATCAGAAATGAAAGTGAAGACATAACTACTGATCTTACAGAAATGACATGGATTTTAAGAGAATATTATAAACAACTGTGTGTCAACAAAGTAGATGAACCAAAGGAAATGGACAAATTCCTAGAAACACGAACTATCAAAATTGACTCAAGCGGAAGTAGAAAATCTGAATGTACCTATAACAAGAGATTGAATCAGTAATCAAAACCTTCCCAACAAAGAAAACTCCAGGACCAGATAGCTTCACTGGTAAATTCTATCAAACATTTAAAGAAGAATTAACACCTATTATCCTCCAACTCTTCCAAAAATATTTTGTAATTCATTCTATGAGGTCGGCATTACCCTGATACCAAAGCCAGACAAAGACAACACAAGAAAAGGAAATTATAGAACAATATCTTTTATGAATGTAGATGTAAAAATTTTCAACAAAACACCAGCAAACAGAATCCAGCAGTATATTATAAAGAACTATATTCCTTGACCAAGTGGGATTTAACCGAGGAATGAGAGGGTTGTTCAACATACTAAAATCTATCAGTGTAATATACCACATTAATAGAATGAAGGAAAAAAAATCACATGATCATATCAATTGATGTTAAAATATCATTTGGGAAAATCCAACAATGTTTTATAATAAAACTCTCAACAAAATAGGATTAGAAGAGAATTTCTTCAACATGATAAAGGGCAATTATGAAAAACCCACAGCTAACATCAAACTCAATGGTGAGAGGGTGAAAGCTTTCCCCCTAAGATCAGGAGAAAAAAAGGATGCCCAATTTCACAATTTCTATTCGACAATGTTCTGAAAGTTTTAGCCACAGAAATTAAGCAAGAAAAAGAAAGAAAAGGCATCCGAATTGGAAAGAAAAAAGTAAAACTATCTCTACTGACAGATGGCATGACCCTTTATATAGAAAATCCTTAAAAATCCTCCAAAACACTATTAGAGCTAGTAATTAATTCAGCAAAGTTGCAGTATACAAAATCAACATACCAAAATCAGTTGCATTCCTATACACTGGCAATAAGCAATCTTAAAAGGAAATTAAGAAAGAATTTCATGTTTAATTTTATTTGTTGAATGAATACATGCATTTTTAAATTGTTATTTTAGTGTCTCTAAAAATTTTCACTCATGAATATCTCAAGAGCTTTCTCTCCTGTTATTATTTAGAAAAAATAATTCTGTCTGTAACAGAACAATCAACTTGTTTTCAATTTTTAAAACCAAGAGCGCTGTGATAATAAAAAGAAACACTTTCATTTACAATAACCTTAAAAAGAATAAAATATTTATGGATGAGTTTAACCGAGGAGGTGCGAGACTTATATACTGAAAACTACAAAACATTGTTGAAATGAAATAAGACCTAAGTAAATAAAGAGATATCCTGTGTTCATGCATGAGAAGATTTAATATTAAGATGGCAACACTCCCAAAGTGATCTACAGATTCAACTCAATCCCTATTGAAATCCCAGTAGCCTTTTCTAATCCAAAAATTCATATGGAATTGAAAGGGACTCAAAATAGCCCAAGTGATCTTGAAAAAGAATAAGAAATTTGGAAGACTCACAATTCCCAGGTTCTAAACTTACTGCAATGCTACAGTAAACTAAATAGTATGATATTGGAATGGGGATAAAAATATAGATCAATAGAATAGAATCGAGATTCTAGAAATAAACCCATATAGCTATGGTTATTTGAGTTCTACAGGGGTGCTGAGGACATTCAATGGGGAGAGAACAGTCTCTTCGACAAATGCTGCTGAGACAATTGGATAGCCACAAGCAAAAGAGTCATATACTCCTACCTCATCATATAGAAAATTCTACTGAAAATGGATTAAAACCTTACATGTAAAAGCTAAAACTATAAAACTCTTAGACCAAAACCATGGGGGTGAATCTTATGACCTTGGGTTTGACAATGGTTTCTTAGAAATGACACTGAAATTAGAAGGAAAAAATAGAAACAAAACGAAAAAAAAACCCATAAGAAAAATAGGTAAACTGGACTTTATCAAAATTAGAAATTTTTGTGCCTCAAAGCGCACTATCAAGAGAGTGAAATTACAATCCACAAAATGTGACGAAATATCTGCAAGTCGTATATTGGGTCTGGTATCCAGAATACAAAAAGAACTCTTAAAACTAAACGATGAAAAGACAAATAACCTTAGGCAAAGGACTTAATACACTTTTCGCTAAAGAACACATACACATGTCAATAAGCACATGAAAGGATGCTTAATGTCATTAGTTATCAGGGAAATGCAAATCAAAACCACACTGAGATATTACTTCACACCTACCAGGATGGCTATAATTTAAAAAAAGCAAAATAATAAGTGTCGGTGAGGATGTGGAAAAACTGGACTACTGACACATTGCTTGTGGGAATGTAAAATGCAGCCACTGTAGAAAACAGTTTGGTGGTTCCTCGATAAGAAAAACGTGGAAGTAGCATATGATCCCACAATTCTACTCCTAGATGTATATCCCCAAAGAATCAAAAGCCAGTGTTCAAACAAAACTTGTACACAAATATCCGTATCAGTACTCTTCACAGTAGCCAAAAGGTAGAAATAATCCAAATGTCTATCGACTAATAAATAGATAACCAAAGTGTGGTATATCTATACAACGGAATATTATTCAGCCATAAAAAGAAATGAAGCTCTGATACACACTATAGTATGGATCAGTACTTGAAAACATTCTAAGTGAAAGAAGTCAGCCATAAAAGGCCACAGGTGGTATGATTCTATGTAGATGAAATGTCCAGAACAGGTACATGCATAGAGACAGAAAGCAGATTAGTGGTTGCCAGGGGCTGGGGGAGGGGAGCATGAGGAGTGACTGCTTAATGGATGTGGGGTTTCATTTGGGGTGATGGAAATGTCTGGAACGAGAGAATGGTAACAGCTGCACCACATTGCGAATGTACTAAATGCCGTCTAATAGTACGCTTTAAAATGGTTAAAATGGTGACGTTTACATGATTTTTACCTCAGTTTTTTCAATGAGATGGCCCAGAGTAAAAGATGAGTAAAAGAATCCGCTTCTATAGTTTTCACAACTGACTGAATGTCAGGAGAAAGTTTAGAATAAAACACCGTCTACTTATGTTGCTTAACAGACCCAAAACCCACTAGGTGGACTGTCACACATGAAACGTAGGAGGAAGAGCCCTGAACTAGGAGCTGGGAGGAAGCTGTTCCAGCCCTGGCTCGCCACTGCTTTGCATGTGACCTTCGGAAAATCCCTTGGTTTGTCCTCCTGTTACATGAAAGCAATATCCTTGAGTACTCTGAGAAGTTTCAGAATTGTCAGGCTACTAATTCGCTTTTCTAAAAGCTTGATAACATTCCATATCTTGTTCTTTTTCTAAATGATACACAGTAAAAATCACTTCTGTTGTACATTTTTGTGAGTTTTGACAAACACACTGTGGTATGCCCACTACAACAAGATACAGGACAGTTCCATTGCCCCAGACATTCCCTTCCCCAAGTCCCTGATCTGTTTTCTGTCCCTATAGTTTTGTCCTTTCTGGGCCATCTCATCTTTTTTGATAGCTGGAAAATATTGATGATATGGATAGATCATACAATAGGATTTATTTAGCTGGTCCCCTATTGATGGACATTTCAGTTGTTTCCAATTGTTTACTTCAAAGATTTTCAGATAATGAACACATACTCTGTGCCAGGTACCATGCTAAAACTCTTCTATTCATTCCTGTTTATAATATTCCCAGGAATATTGCAAGGTAGCAACTATTAACTGTTTTTCTGAAACAAACGAACGAACGAACAAACAAACAAACGAACGAACCACATCTCAGAGAAGTCAAATAACTTTCCCAAACCACAGCTAATGAGCAGCAGAGCCAGTGTTCAGCTAAAGTTTCACACACTCTCCTTAATCTCATAAGTACCTCCCCACGCTCGGACAGTTAAGGCCAACACTATCACTTCTTGAAGATAAATAATATTTTAATGTAGTTTTCTTTTTATGAGTCGATGTACATATATGATTAAGAAACTAAAGTCTATAGATTACATTAAGGTTTATTTTTTGTGCTGTACATTCCATGGGTTTTGATGACCGTATAAAGTGGTGGGTACAGAACCTTAACCCACCTTTTTACTGTCTCCATAGTTTTGCCTTTTCCAGAACGTCATATAGTTGGAATTATACAGTATGTAGCCTTTTCAGATTGGCTTTCTTCACTTAGTCATATGCATTTAAGGGCTTTTCTGAGGTATTTATGAGTCTCCCTTATGGACCCGCTGAGCAAATCTCAAGCAGCTAGCTTTCATCAGAAAGGTTTCTTTGAGAGCATCAAATCCTCAGTTAATCATTCTTACTTTCATCCTTCTAATATTCGATATGGGAGTTCCTTTTATTATTTAATGTTCAGTAATTTTCATGGCTTGATGGCTTATTTTTTTTTTTATCGTTGAATAATATTCTATCGTGTGTATATACCACAGCGTGTTTCCACTTCATCTATTGAGGGCCATCTTACTTGCTTCCAAGTTTTAACAATTATGAATAAAGCTGCTACAAACATCCGAGTGCAGGCTTTTGTGTGGACATATATTTTCAACTCATTTGGATAAATACAAAGGAGCGCAGTTACTGGTAAGGGTATGTTTAGTTTTGTGAGGAATTTCCAAACTGTCTTCCAAAGCGGCTGTGCCATTTTCCAGTCCCACCAGCACTGAGTTCTGGTTGCCCCACATCCTCACCAGCATTTGGCATTGACAGTGTTTTGCATTTTTGCCATTCTCGTGGGTGTGTCATATTATCTTCTATGGTATCTCTTTGTTTCTTTTTAATAGCTGATCGTTTTTTATTGTGATAAAAACACGCAACAGAAAATTTGCCATCTAAACCATTTTAAATGTGCAGCCCAGCAGGGCTAAGTACAATCACACTGCTGTGAAACAGATCTCCGGAACTTTCTCATCTTGCAGAACTTAAACTCTACACTCATTAAACAACAACTCCTCTTTGTTCCCTTCCCCCAGGCCCTGGTAACCAGCATTCTAATTTCTATATCTATAAATTTAACTATTTTAGATGCTTCATAGAAGTGAACTCAGAGTATTTGTCCTTTTATGACTGGCTTATTTGACTTAAATAATATCTTCAAGGTTCACCCATGTTGTAGCATATGGTAGGATTTCCTTCCTTTTTGTAGGCTGCATAGTATTCCATTGTATGTATATGCTGTATTTTGTTTATCCATGCGCCCAATGATGAACAGCTGGATTGCTTCTACCTCTTAGCTATTGTGAATAGTACTGTAATGAACATAGGTGTGCACACTGATGTTTAATTTTGCATTTCCCTGATGACATATAAGATGTTCGGAGCCTTTCATATGCTTATTTGCCACTGATATATCTTTTGTTCAGATCTCTTACCCATTTTTTTAATTGAGTTATTTGTTTTCTTTTGGTTTAGTTTTAAAAGTTCTTTATATATTTTCGACACTAGTCCTTTATCGGATAAGTGCTTTGCAAATATTTTTCCCAGTATATGATCTCTCTTTTTATTCTCTTAACAGTGTCTCCACAGAGCAGAAGTTTTAAATTTTAACAAAGTCCAAATAATGAATTTTTCTTTCATGGGTCATGCTTTTGGTGTATCTAAAAAGTCATCACCAAACCCACTGTCACTTAGATTTTCTCTTTTGTTATTGTCTAGAAGTTTAACAGTTTACATTTTACATTTTGGTTTACGATGCAATTTGAGTTAATTTTGTAAAAGATGTAAAGTCTGTGTCTAGATTCACTTTTTTTTGCACATGGACATCCAATTGTTCCACCAGTACTTGTTGAAAAGACTATCCTTTCTCCACTAAATTGCCTTCGCTCCTTTGTAAGAGATCAGTTGACTATATTCGTGTGTGTATTCTGTTCCGCTGATTCATCTTTTGTGTATTCTTTTGTGTCTTGACTACTGTAGCTTTATAGCAGTTATTGACATCGTATAGTGTCAGTCCTCTGGCTTTGTTCCCCTTCAATATTGTGTTGGCTATTCTGTGTCTTTTGACTTTCCATATAAACTTTAGAATCGGTTTGTTTTATATCCACGAAATATCTTACTGGGATTTGACTGAGATTGGGTTGAATTTATAGAGCAAGTTGGGAAGAACTGACATCTTGACAATATTGAGTCTTTCTACGTGCGTACATGGAATATCTCTCCATTTATTCAGCTCTTTGATTTCATTCATCGGTTTTCTAATTTTCATATATTTGTACATTGTACACATTTTTTTACATTGCACACATTTTTTAAGGTTTATACCTGGAATTTATGAAGCATGGAACTCTGTTTCACAGGAAACATGAACAGAGCCAGAAATATCAGAGAACTGTATTTACATTGTGTTTATTCCTTCATTTATGGAACCCTCAGAGGAACTGGTCACCCGCCAGGACTCCAAAATTTAGCTTAATATCCTGATGCACCCAACCAAGAAATGGGGGCCAACACTGGACCAAAGAACACTAAGCAGAAAATTAGGTCAGTAGCCTCATTTAACAGATAAGGAAACTAACGCATGACATACTAAAGCCTGAACCCAGGTTTGCTGATGCCAAATCTATTGTTCTTTCTGTAATACACAGCTATTGCTGCACCCGTCCCCCGGACATCCATACCCACAGTGCTAGGTTTCAAGACTTTCCACTATCGATCACATTTACATCTCATGCAGTGTGTAGCACACAGTAGGTACTCATTATTTGGTCGAATGATGAGGGCGTTTGGCTTACTGCATGTGAAAAAGCAGAAATAAAAGAGCTGAGTATTAAATACTAGAACCCAGGAAATTCGAAGTTAGTTATTGGTGAAATTAGCTTTTAAACAGGATTATAAAATAATTCTATGAGAGTAAGGTCTATCAAAAGGAAGAAAGAAAATATATCAACATTGCTTTGAAATTTTTGAAAAGGAAATTTCAATGTGTTTTCTTCTCTAGACAGAGTAAGATAATAATTACAAGTTATAAAGTGAATCATTCTTGTACTACTTGAAAGCTGCATTTGCTTGTAATTAGGATTTGTTTTAAAGAAAATCGCAATTATAGAAAGCTTGTCTCAAGGATAAGAGGCCTTTTTGTTTATTTTAATTTTTAATAAATGCTAGACTTCAAGGATAAAATGGGGAGAGATGTGGGGGTAGGTACTTTACAGTGGGTTTACCATAAATAACATACATTAGTATGTAAATTACCATTCTTGCTTCATCTTGTGCTATTCATATAGCTCTAACTTTAAAAGGTACCCAGTATGGTCTACTGTAGCCTTGGCAGAAATAAATTAAAGTAAAAGTAACCTAAACTTCAGTTTGGGAGAATATGGCGCAATGAAAACAACACTGAATTGAACCTTAGGAGCCCTGGATTCTAGTCCCAGCTCTGACATTATGATGTTACCTCGGGCAATCCAGTTCTCCTCTAGGTCTCAGTCTTCTCATGCGTAAAATGATCTTGACAATTTCTAAGGGTCACTGTGAATCTCAAGTGAAGTAGCACAAATTAACTATCAACTGCTCTACAAATTAGAAGTGACATAATAGCTAAACTTCATTTGCTTCTTCCAAAGCTCAGTTACAAAACTGGAATCGAATGGCTCTAATATGAGGTCCGAGGATTCCTAATGAGCACTACTATTTTTTATCTACAGTATTCCAGGCGCTGAACTTTATATACATTATCTCACTTAATAGTTACAACATTTAGTATTAACGACTATTCAAGAGAAATGATTATTATCCATATTCTACAAAGGAGAAAAATGAGACACGTGAAAGCAGCAGCAATATAGCCAAGGTCCCATTATAAGTATGAGGAATAGGAATTCAATCCAGGTTTGTTTCAACCTAAGGCTACACTCTTCTACCTCTTTATAGTCAAGATCACAACAAGACTTGCTCTAACTGTATATATAAAGAATCAGTTTGAGATCCCTCAGCCTGGCATTCAAGGATTTCCCGGATAAGGCACACATTGTTTACCCTTCCAACGTCACATCCCAGTATGACTTCCACTTTCATGTTCCCTTTCCTTCCATGTATCATCTGTGGGCCACGTGCCACGGCAATGGCTCCGTCCCATAAGAGGTGCATAAGAAGCCATCTCCATTTCAGTGTCTCATTGTTTAAAGCATTCCCTTATGTTTAGTATTAAAAACTGCAGTTCACATAGCATAACCTTATAGACATCCAAACCCTCCGCTAACTTCAGGTATTCGCTTACGGCTCTATTTCTTAGCCGGGAGCAGCTGTCACACAGCCTAGATTGAGGAGCCTAACAGTCTGGGGTAAGACTGAGTTCACACGCTGTCAGCAAAAGTCATCCATAAGCAAGGTGATGTTACCTAGCCACTTCTCTAAGCCTGTAGCCTGTTAAATTCTTTGAACTCACCCCCAACTCCCAAACTTAGGGAGGAGACTAGCGGAATCATACATCCGGCTACCAACTTTCATGGCTTCCCCACAGCCCAGTGATAGGATTCCCTTATTCCTCACAGGGTGTTAGGGTGCTAAACTCCTGAGTGATGCAAGAAGCAAGCTTCTGTGCTCTTTGCCCTCGCCTTCCAGGCATCAAGAAAAATCTGCATGCAAGAGGGACTGGTGACTGTAATAAGTTCCCATCTGAAAATAAGAGAAGGAAAAATCTAGCTTCGAAGAGAACATTTATGTGGTCCAACTAATCCTTCTCGTTCCAGTAAGATATCTAAGTCATAATTTGTTGAAAAATATGCTGCTAAGATCTAGCGAAGTTTAAATAGATGGCAGAATTGGACCCTGGGAGTAATTAGGACGTATCGATATTTGCTGTCAATATTTGTAGCATTCAGTCTCAAGAAACAGTAATTAACACAACTCAGAAGCTATTCTATTCACTATTAATTATTGACAATAACTCATTTGGTACATACGCTTTATACATCAGGTCCAAACGACATCTAAACTTAAACACACATACATACATCCTCCTACATCAAATTAATATATAGTTTCCTTAGCTCAATAGCCTCTTTTAAAAAATGTATTTAAATAAATTTCTCTGTTAGCTTCTTAAAGCAAAATAGATCTTTACCAAGTTATTTAGGATCTTCAATCTTCATTGTGTTTAATATTTCATATTTTTTTACAAGTAATGAATTAAGATATTATATCCTTTGTAAAGATGCTAAATCAGGCTCACTTCATTCAAGGATGACGCAAGAAACAGATCGGCTACATATTACAGAGGACAGTATGGTACCAAGAGGAGGAGTGGCAAGCTGAAAGAGATTGGAGTCAGGACTACAAGAGACACTGCAAATCTCAGGAGGACAAGAAATTAGGAGAAAGACAAGCCAAGAGTAAAACAAAATCGGAGGAACGAAGATGAGATGAGAGAGAGAGATTTAAAGAGAGAGTTTCAAGAAAAGCTTATCATTTATCCCTTTTTACAGAAACCTGGAGAGCTTAACTGCTTGTCCGAGGTCATAAAACTGGCAGAACTAGGACCAGAGGCAAAGTCTTTTTATGCTAAGTTCAGTGAAACTGCAGCTTTCTCTCTTTTTCTCAGCTTTTTCTTACTGGGAAAACTTGCGGTAGAGTAGAGTAGAAAGCACAAGTCTAAGAGTGACGCTTACTGCTTTTTAATCCCAGAGAATATCGGCCTAGTCATTTACTTCCTTCATACCTTAGTTCCTTCTGCTGTCAAACAGCAATCATAATAACAGGCCCAAAATTCCCAGGGAGGATGTAAGGCTAAAGAGGAGCAATGAGAAAAAACTTAGAAAATAATTATTTCATTCAACTGAGATTCTTTAAGGAGATGCGATAATTAGATGGCACAGCCTTAAGTAAACAAACAAACACCCAGAAAGCAAACAATTCAGAGGCTCCACATTACTCCACATGAAATTCAAACTTTAAACAAAATAAAAAGCAAGATAACATGTTGAAAAAAAAACCACACTGTAAATAATTGTTCCCAAGTCTCTCCTTGAGACAAGATGCTTTACCAAGTGCTGCCCACAGGTTCCACCGAACAGAGACCAGAGCGATTCTGTGAATTCTAAAGGCAAGTTTTGTAAAATTTAACAATGGTAGGGATTAAATCAGTATTCTATTCAAGGCAATGGTTCTTTTGAGAAAATAAACGTCTTGTGAAAGCATCTAGGTAAGAACACTTGCATACATCAATATCAACTAGTAAGCTAGTAGCTACATCACAACTAGATGTCAGGATTCTCTTCAGAATTCAGTCCTCCAGAATGTGAGCTCCATGACAGCAGAAGCTTTCATCTGCATCATGTGTATTTCCCCCGATGTATTGCCAGCATCATCAGTACTCGGTGGTTTTACTGAGCACGTGTATTCATTTAGCATGTATTAAGGGCTCAATAAAGAAATTAATGCTTTTAAAGCATTTATTTCAGTTGTGAGGGTCAAATGAGATAAGAGTTATATAAAACATTTTGTTTATTCTAAATGCCAAAACACATGAAAAGGGATCGTGAAAATTATAATCACGGTATTTCAGAGATTAACAGTATCTTAGTATTAGCCATGGATAGTGCTACTCAGAACCAGATTTTGTAGATAGATTTGTCAGAGAGATTTTTTGTCATCCCTGCAGCACACCTCAACAAAATGGACAATCGGTTACCTGTTCTCACTCCAAGGAACTGGTACTTCCAGGATATTGACATGTGATTATATTTAATCATCACGATCAAGTGCCACAGCACAAATCATTTTCCTATTTTGCAGGTAGGGAAACTCTGAGGTCAGTGAGTTTCATTAGGAGACTCAAGTAAGAGCCAAGAACAGGCCATTGATTAGGTAGATCTTCTCGTTTTATAGGTAAGTATATATTTCTACTTTCTAGTTTGTATCCTGAATGATTGTGCACGAATGGTATCTCTGAGAACAACTCTAATAGGAATATAAAGTTATCTTGCTTGTGTACGTCAACATTTACAGTACTGCTGTGGAATCCAAAGTGCTATAAAGGTTCACAAAAGTACTAGGAGTCCTGACTCAAAGATTTGTAAATACCTTATTCTACCTCAATACAGCCATGTGCCAGGTCTCATGCTATTCACTGGGGGTGCGGGTGAGAAACAAAAAGGCAGCATAGTCCCTGTCCCCAGGGAGCTTCCAGTTGACTTAGGAACGCCATGTCTGGTGTACAGTGAAGTGAACAATTTGACAATACTGTAAGGATGTATCATTGACACAAACCAATCAGCCGACAACACATGACTGAGTATATAACTGACACGAGGCAATTACAGAAAATGTGAGACTGAATGTATAATTGACTTCCTGCTTTTTAACTCCGTGTCGGTTCATAATTGACACGCACACATTCTTGGGTTGTCATGAAGCCTCCCAGTCCTTTCTACTGGCTTTAATTTTTAGACAAAGTGGGCTGAGCTGTGGGACTGGCTTGGCAAGGTCCCAGTCCTTGCTGTCAGTGAGCCGCCCTGCCCTTCCAGAGAGACTCCCAGAGGGCACAGAATCCTTGCATTAATGGAATAAATCATGTTAATTTAAATCACTAATCAGGAAGAGTCAATTTCATCAATATTTTTATAAAGAATGCATACTTGTTTGATTTAACCTTAATACATAGTCTTTACAACTCAGACAGATGCAGGATTTATTTTTAGAAGATATGTAGGTAGACAGTTAAAGTAGTGATTTATATTTTACATTTTTAAGATTAATTTCAACTTCATCAAGAAACTGAATAACAAATTTTTTACTTTATATATCAAAACTAACTGAAATAAAACCTTTCAGGATCACTGGCATGGACCCCGAGGAGAAGACACCTACTAAGAAAAGGGCTGCTGGTGGCTAACTGGGCTCAAATTTAAAAGCAGAGCTTAGCAGCCATTTCTACACAGGGGCCTCTCATACAAACCACACTCCAGGGAGAGGCCTGCACTGAACCCACGGCCTGCACTGTTCTTGCCTGCTGAGCCAGCCCTTACAAGGGAGTTACTGGAACAGTATTTCAACCAATAGGACTGAGGCTTTCCCTGTCCAATCAGAGGTGTGCAACTATATCACCATCAGTATCTACACTAACCAATCAGAGCAGCTCCATTCTGCCCAATCAGGGCAGTGCCTTTTGGACCAATCAAACTTCAAGGATTTGGAGACCTCATTTACATGAGGAGGGACCAATCAGGGGCCAGGGGTGGGGACTTCTGTCTATATAAATTAGCTCTCCCCTGGCTTAGGGAGTGCTTCCCACAGCCCCCACCCTGAAAGATTAAAGATTGTATTTTCCCTAGCTGGAGCTGAAACACCAAAGATGTCTCACCAAGGGGACTGCATTGGAACAGGTATAGCAGAGCAGAATGGGCTAGCTAGAGAAGGAATCTGCCATGGGGCCACCCAGCCCCAGGGCCTACTCACAGCCAACCACAGTCATGCTGCTTCAAAATTCAACTGTTTGCACTGAATAAAGTTTCCTTCTCTGCATCCCAAACTGAGGATTCCTGTTGCTGTTGAATCGGCATCAATGACCACGAGTCACACTGGGAAATGTATAGAGTTAAGTCCACTACTCAATTTGGTCAAAGGTACGACCACTTCAAGGTTTCAGATCTGAGACTGGAAGCCATTCCTGTTCTCTAAATCTACCAGTCACCAAATTTCATCTCTATTAGATCTTTCTGCAACGCTAGTAGTACCCTATGTTGTGCCCTCGTTGTCTCACGACTGGATTAAAACAAGAGCTTTTTAGCTACACTCTCTGCTGCCCCCCAAACATTTTCTATGCTGCTAGCAAAACGCTCTCTTGAAAAATACCCCTTTGCACGTGTCCTCATCTCCCTACCTCAGAAGCCATCAGTGGTTCCTCACTGCTCAAAGTGGCTCCTTACCCTGGTATTAAGCACGTTATGCTCTGAATCTAGTGTATTTCAACATCATGTACCACTACTTAATATGAATCCTGCCCCCTAAATGAACGAACTGTCACACTCACTGCCCACCCCCACATGCCAGTATTTCCATTTCTGTCTCTGTACCTTAACGCCATTCATTAACCACATAGGGAGCTCCATTCTTTTCCTTAAATTCTAGTTTTACTTCACAATCCTGTTCGACCCTACCTTTTTGAAAAAAGTTTTCAACTACCCTAGCTCCCAATGACTTCTCTTCCTTTTTCAACTTATTTAAACTTTTTCCTAGCTTTGAGATATAATTGACATATAATATTGTGTAAGTTTAGGGCATATTAAGTGCGTAAGTTTAGGGCATATCAGATCATTGATCTGATGTGCTTATATGCTGCAAAATGATTAACAAAGTAGTGTTAGCTAATACTTACATCACCTCACATTAACGACCATTTCTTTTTCTGTGGTAAGAACATTTAAGATCTACTTTCTTAACAACTCAGGTATATAATACAGTATTAACTATAATCACCATGCTGTACATTCCATCCCTAGAACTTATGCACCTGATAACTGGAAGTTTGTACCCTTTGACCGATATCACCCCATTCCCCAACCCCGCCCCCCCAGCCCCTGGCAACCACCACTGTGCCCTCCATTTCTATGACTTTGGCTTGTTTAGATGCCACATATAAGTGACATGCAGTATTTGTCTTTGACTTATTTCACTTAGCATAATGCCCTCAAGGTCCACCCATATTGTGGCAAATGGTAGGATTTCCTTCTTTCTAATGACTGAAATATATATATATATACACACATACATATATACATATATGTGCGCGCGCATGTGTGTGTGTGTGTGTGTGTGTGTGTGTGTGTGTAATCTCACCACCTCTTTATCCATTCATTTGTTGACACTTAGGTTGTTTCCACACCTTGAATATTATGAATATTGCTGCAGTGAAGATGGGAATGCAGATATCTCTTCAAGACACTGATTTCATTTCCTTTGTATATCTACCCAGAGTGGGGTTGCTGGATCACAGGGTAGTTCTATTTTTAATTTTTGAGGAAACTCCATACTGTTTTCTGTGGTGGCTGAACCAATCTGCAATCTCACCAACAGCTTATGAGGGTTCCCTTTTCTCCACATCCTCTCCAGCACTTGTTATCACCTCTCTTTTTGATGTGAGCCATCCTAACAGGTGTGAGGTGATATCTCATTGTGGTTTTGAGTTGAATTTACTTGATTATTAGTGATGTTGAATACTTTTTCACGTTCCTATTGGCCATTTGTATGTCTTTAGAAAAATGTCTACTCAGTTCATCCATCCATTTTTTAAATGGATTATTTTTTTGCTATTGAGTTGTGTGCATTCCTTATATATTTTGGATCTTAACCCCTTTTCAGAAATATGCTATGCAAATATTTTCCACTATTCTGTAGGTTACCTTTTAATATGATTGATCGTTTCTCACTAAAAACAATGACATGTGTGCTATTTTTTTTTAGAGCAAAAAGATCTATGTGTCAGATGAACATATGTTTGAATCTTATAAATCTAAGGTAAGTTTTTTTTTAAAGTCAAGCCCAGTAAATATAAAAAGAAACTAAAATATTGGATTTTGTAGCTAATTTATTCAACCATTTCCTTTTTAATTCCCAAATGATTTATCCTATTTAGAATGAATAGATAATGAATAAGCAAACACCCTCTTTACACTTAGAGAAAAAAGAATAGCTTTTAAAAGCTAGATTAGCATTTTAATGATTTTTATAATCCTCCTGCTTAAGTGCATCGCCCTTTACTTGGTAAGACTTTCTTTAAAACCTCGTCAGTAAACATAGATTCCTGAATGAGTTATCCTTAACATTGAAATTTCTTACTTTTATTTGAAGGATGACAACAAAATATCCATATCATAAGTAACTCCTTTTCTCCAATAGTGGAAGACTTGGCGAGAAAATGGGTCTGAGGTAGTATAGCATCTGCTGTGACTTATTAAACTCTTTGAGGGGGAAAGGGGGAAAAATAAACTCTTTGAAAAACATAAATGTTAATATAATGAAATCTGTAAGCATTAACATATTAAAACATACTTTATACAGATTTCTTACAATGCGTGTTAATACACTTTACAGTCCAATTTGAAACCTGATGTCATCATTTAAATTATTGATTCTTATTCACCCGATTCTATTTCCACTTGTACCAGTAAATTATGAAAGTGAATTTCATTCACTGGTGTGAAATAAAAGAACTTCAAAAATTCAGAGATGTTTTATTTAGTCAGGTTTCTAAGCTAGGCGAAGCCCTCCATGAAACATATAGTATTGGGAATAGAAGGCTGAATGGAAATTCAATACATGAACCTGCTGTTTTTATTCTGGCTCTTTAGCCATTACAAATAGAATCACAAGAATAGAAGGTTACTAGAACATTAATGCTATGGCCTATCTTAAAATGTCAGTTCTTACTGAAGAAGCCCCCTATTGCATAGTTCATATGACATCATGGTCCCCCTTCCAGAAGATTAAGGCAAGACAACAAAAGCTTTCCGCACCATCTTTTATGAATAGTGAAAGAAAATACATAAGAATTCGTTAATAGTCTACATACCACAAGGTCAGGATAACCTTAAATTAAGTCCCCTAAACTAAAGCTCCATGATGCTGAAGTCTCTCCAGTGAAGAATACACTCACTACTTTTTGAAAATAGTATGTTGAGACAAACTTTCGTTCTCTATAGCTTCTGCCATATAATAGAAGTCTGACTCCTCTTCCTTTTATGTCTTTAAGATATATAACAGAAATCAACCTACCTCTTTCCCAGTTTGCTCTTTTTTAGAGTAAACAACCTTACTTCTTTAATCTCTTCTACAACTCCATTTTCCTAATAATAATGGCCTTAATATCTTTAATCCTAGGTGATCTTACACAGTAGATATATTAATCTTCGATTTCCATGCTTCAATAGAAAACAACCATTTGTTTCTTTTAAGAAGGACCCTTTTCTGCCTTCTCTTCCTGTACCTCTTCCACCCCTTTCCCAACATTATCTTCTGTCTTTCCTCTCTTTTTCTTCTTCTCTACCCTTTAACTGGACATGATATAAAAGTGAACATTTAAATTGTGATATTTACCTCGAATTCTGTTCTAAATTTTTATAATCAGTTGAGTTTGTCTTTGTGTGTTATCAGGCACTTATATACGGAATCTAAAAAAGCCCAACTCATAGAAACAGAGTAGAATGGTGGTTGCCAGGGCTGGGGCTGGGGGAAGGGGTAAATTGAAAGATGTTGGTCAAAGTTGCAAACAGTATTATAAGGTGAATAAGTTCTGGAGGTCTAATGTACAGCATGGGGATTATAGTTAACAATATTGTATTATACATTTGAAAGTTGCTAAGAGGATATATCTTAAATGTTCTCACCACAAAAAAATAAATGTTAATTACGTAAGGTGACGGATGTGTTACTTTAACCTTATTGTAGCAATCATTTTGCAAATGATAGATGTATTAAATCATGTCGTATACCAAAATTTACACAATGTTATATGTCAATTATATCTCAATATATCTAGAAAAAAGCTATAACTTAAGTAGGTTGCTTTTTTACTTTTATATGGTCTCTGAATTTGGGGTCAGTGTTTCCTGAAAGGGGAAAAGTACTTTGCCTCTGCCATGGGATATTTCTTTAGCACTACCTAGTTTTCCAATACTCCTAGAGACAACCAACTCTCAATATCCTAAGACGCTAGGGTACACAGAGAATATTAATGATGAAAAGTATATCGAAACCTCATTTAACTCACTAATTTTCAATCTTCTTCCTTTCTCCCTATTACCAAAGCAGCAAGATTGACTGAGGGATTTGAACCCTATTCCTTCAGCCTCAGTCCTTCCTTTGTGGAGCTGTTCAGAGGACGATCGCGGCAGGCAACATGGGAGGAACGGGGAAAACGAGACAGTGTGTTCATAAAATTTTTAGTCATTGAAAATTGGTCGTAAGTCACCTTTGTGCCTGATGATGTATCTTCTTGTAGGCTTCCTTAAAATGTTTGACCTCTTTGAATTCTAGCTGCTTCTTTCTAAAGGTATGTTATAAAAGATAAATATCCTTACTATCAGAATAGAAGTAAATGCCTGAGAGAGAAGAAACCTGAAAGACTCAGGGCAAGGAGGAGTTCAGAAATCAATAAAATTTATTTTTAACACAGAATGGGCATATTTTTATTGGCATGTGGGCCAGATGCCATAAATTTACCTGTGTCATCAACAGCTAACATTTGAATGTTTATTATTTCATTTCCTCATAAAATCTGTATGAGGTACATACAGTAATTAGCCTCTCTCAAGTCAGAAGATCGAGTCTTAGTGAGGTTAAGTAATTTAGCTGTCATCACACAATTACAAATTGCAGAGCTAAAATTTGAACTCAGATAACCAGATCCCATAGGCCTCATTCTTTATGCTATATTACCCAATGATATACCCAGTACTCCAGAGAGTTGGTATGATCATCATGACTCTTCCAAAGTAATTCAACATGACAAAATAGCAGTAACTACCAACTTGGAAAGCCACTTTTAAAAGTCTGCTATCTTTGTTACCCCAAAGGTCAAACAGTGGCTGTCTAAACCTTATTCATGCAGCTTTATTTCTACTGTTCTGACCTTCAAATATTGCTTACCTCAGGTAAAATTCCAAGGAACCTGTTTTAGAAACACATCATCAAAATTAATATCACTAGCAATAAGACAAATCTGTATTATGCATCTTGTGATATGTATGAAACACTGAGAAGGACACAATATCACTTACGTAGTATTCTTGCCAAAAATACACAATCTGTATCTCAACTAGAAAACATGACACAAATCCAAGTTGAGAAACATTTAAAAAAAATAATCGGTCTGAGTATCTTTTACAAATATAGACACAAAAATCCTCAACAAACCAATGAGGATACTAGCAAACGATGTCAGCCAGACCACATGGGATTTATCGTACAAATGCAAGGTTAGTTTAACCCCTAGAAACCAACCAATGTAGTATACCATACTAACAGAAGAAAGTTCAAAACCAAATGATCTTCTCGACAGATTCAGAAAATGTACCTGAGAAAGTCTAATACCCATTTGCCATAAAAGCATTCAACAAATTAGGAATAGGAAGGAACTTCTTCAACTTGACAAAGGGCACCTATGAAAATTTCATACTTAATGTCACAATCACGGAAGACTGAATGTGCTCGCCGGTAAGATCAAGAATAAGAAAACAATGTACAGAGGACGTCAGAAGCATGGCAGCATGAGGGATCTCCCTGGATCTCTCCTCTTGAAATAACAAAAATCTGAACATCGACAATTCAAGAAATAACACCCAACCTGCACACAAGCACATCTGAGAGATGTGTGCATTGGAGCATCGAAAGGAGGACAAATTGTACCGAGGCTGGGAGGCAGATTAGGACACCGAAACAAAGGAGCTGCAATATGCAGCTGGAGCTTCCTGCACGAGGAGGGGGAGGGAAGATTTTGTGGCAGAGTTTGGTCCTCTGAGGCCCTGAGCAGTGGTGCTTGAGTGATCAGCACATTCCGTGCAGCAGAGCCCAAGGATCAAGGCAGAAATGAAGGCAGAGACTGAGTGTGGAGTGACAACAGCTGTGTCTTAGCAACTGCCATTCCGCAGTGGTAGGCTGAGTCACAAAGCCTGGCAACATCTCCACAACACCAGCCCACAGGATACCCTACCCCCATATCCTCTCAGAGCGAGCACCACCAAGCCCCAGGAAAATTTGTGCAACCAGTACTGAAACATACAGTACATCCAGCACCAAAGACAGGTGCTGTGATATAGGAGCAAGACAGCTGAAACCTGGGGGACAGCACTCTGACAACAGACATGGCCACACACCGTGGGCCTTTCCTGATCAACTCCATCCCTACCCAGTCAGGCTGATTCGGAAGGAAACAGCGGAACATTGCATCTGACTGCTGGGGCAGTAATAGGACTTCAGGGCCCCTTCAGAGGCTTGAACCCCTGCTGCCCATTGCATCCTCCAATGGGGGTAGAGCCCTGGGATGGTGGCAGAGGCACACGGCCCACCAGAGAGGAAAGGGAATTTTTAGCCTCAGAGCAGAGACCCAAGAGTCTTGGACGCCACCTACTGGAAATAAAAAGAGAAAAATCCCCTTATCAACCTACTAAAGAGAGATCACTATGTAATAAATTTTCTATTGAAAAAAAGCAGAGTACACTCCCATTAATGCCTAGGTGAAGAAATAGTCCATCAAACACCATGAACAATCAAAGGGACGAAGCAGCTCGGAAAGAGCGAAAAATATCTGGAAAATAAACTTAAAGACATAGAAATATGTGATTTAAATGACAGAGAATTCAAGATCGCACTTCTGAAAAAACTCAATGAGATGCAAGAAAATTCTGACTGACAGCTCAATGAGATTCTAAACGAAATCAATGAACAACAAGAATAATTCATTAAGGAGACCGAAACCTTAACAGAGAACCAAATTGAACTTCTGGAGATGAAGAGCACATTTGAAAGAGATGAAGAATAAAATAGCAAGCTTAGGAAATAGAGCTGACCAGATGGAGGAAAAAAATAGTGGTGTCAAAGACAGAAATTTGGAAATTATACAGAAGGAAGAGAGAGACTTGAGAATGAAAAAAAGTGAAAAAACTCTACAAGACCTATCTGACACCATCGGAAAAAGCAATGTGAGTAAATGAGCATACCAGAAGGAGCAGAGAGAGAGAAGGGAATGGAGAACATATTCAAATAGTAGAGAATTTCCCAAACCTATGGAAAGAACTTCCAAGAAGCAAATAGAAATCTCCAATTATCTCAACCCAAAAAGGCCTTCTCCAAGGCACATGATATTACAATTGTCAAAAATCAATGACTAAGAAAGAATTCTCAACGCAGCCAGAGAAAAGAAAACAATAACTTATAAAGGAAAACCCATTGGACTATCGTTGGACTTCTCAGCACAAATCTTATAAGCAAGGAATGAGTAGAACCAAATATTTAAACTATTGAAAGAAATTACCAGCCAATAATAATGTATCCAGCAAAACTCCCCTTTATATATGAAGGAGAAATAAAGACCTTTCCAAACATACAAAAGCTGGAGAAATTTTCCACCACAAGGCCTGCATTACAGGAAATGCTGAAGGGGGTCATTCTATCTAAAATGAAAGGACCAACAAATACGTAACTATGAGTTAGATGACTAACAGGCAGACAGAAGCAGGAAAGTGAACCCTTATTAAGAACAGGGTATTATAAGCTTAAATATTACATAATGAGTAAAGGCAAAAAAAAACACTCTAGAAAGAGATGACAACAGTGACTGAAGCCTAGAAATAAATGAACATACAGCATAAATAGGGCTAATTTGAGACAGCAAAAACAGAAAACAGAAGGGAGTAAAGATCCAAATCCACAAAGGAGGGTGGAGATAAGGCATGTACAGAAGAAAATGGACTACTGTGTGTGTGAGTGTGTGGTATGTGTGTGTGTGTGTATGTATGTATGTACATATACTATCCTTTAAATAAACTTGATAGTAACCACTCACCAAAAATCCAGAACTGAGACACATAACATAAAACAAGAGTAAACGGAGGGAAAACCCATAAACACCACCAAATTAAAATGACAGAAACACGACAACGAGGAAACAATGGAGACACCGAGCTGCCAGAAAGCAAAAGATAAAATGGCTATAGAAAAACCTCGTATCTCAATAATCACCCTAAATGTAAATGGACTGAACTCATCAATAAAAAAGCACAGATTGGATCAAAAAACAAAACCCAACCATATGCTGCCATCAAGAGGCACATCTCAGCTGCAAGGGCAAATACTCAAAGTGAAAGGGTGGAAAACTATACTCTAAGCAAATGGCATCCAGAGAAAAGTGGGTGTACTCATACTTATAGCTGATGAAAAAGACCACGTAAACAAAATAAAGGGTAAAAATCATATCTTCCTATCGATAGATGCAGAAAAAGCCTTTGACAAGATACAGCATCCATATATGATTAAAACAATAAAATGGGTATAGAAGGAAAGTATCTTAACATAATAAAGGCCATATATAACAAACTCTCAGCTAATGGCATACTTAATGGTAAAAAACTGAAAACCTTCCCTCTAAGATCAGGAACAAGACGAGGCTGTCTGTTATCACCACTATTATTCAATATGGTACTGTAAGTCCTAGCTAGAGCAATCAGGCAAGGGAAAGAAGTAAAAGGCATTCAAATAGGGAATGAAGAAGTCAAATTGTCACTTTTTTGCAGATGTCACTTTTTTGCAGTAAAGTTTCAGGATACAAAATCAATGTTCAAAACTCAATAGTGTTCCTATACTTTAATAATGAATTTTCAGAAAAACAAGTAAAAAAATCAATTCCTTTTGCAATTGCAACAAAAAAATAAAATATCTACGTATAAACCTAACAAAACATGTGAAAGACCTACACACTGAAAACTCTAAGATATTATTAAAAGAAACTGAAGAAGACACAAAGAAATTGAAAATATTCCGTGTTCTTGGATTGGAAGAATCAACATAGTTAAAATGACCTTATTACCTAAAGCATTATACACATTTAATGCAATCCCCATCAAAATCTCAACAATATTTTTTAAAGAAATAAAACAATCGTCAGATTTGTCTGGAAGCACGAAAGACCCCGAATAACCAAAGCCATCCTGAGAAAAAACGAGGCTAGAGGTATCACTCTGCTTGACTTCAAATTATGCTACAAAGTGACAATAATGAAAATAGCATGGTATTGGCAGAAAAACAGACACACAGACCAATAGAATGGACTTGACAGCATAGAAACGAACCTCCGTGTATATCGGCAAATAATTTTTGACAAAGGAGCCAAAAATGTACACTGGAGAAAGCAAAGCCTCTTCAATAAATGGTACAGGGAAAACTGGAAAGCCACCTGCAGAAGAATGGAACTAGATTGCTCTCTGTCACTGCACACCAAAATTAACTTGAAATGGATCAAGGACCTGAATATAAGACGTGAAACAATAAAATGCACAGAAGAAAACATAGGAACTAAACTCAAGGACCTTGGACTTAAAGAAGATTTTATGAATTTGACCTCAAAGGCAAGGGAAATAAAAGTAAAAATAATGAATGGAAATATATCAAACTAAAAAGCTTCTGCACAGCAAAAGTAATCATCAACAAAGCAAAGACAGAACTCTCCGAATGGGAGAATATATTTGTAAACCATATCTCCTATAAGAGCCTAATGTCCAAGATATTCAAAGAACTCATACAATTCAACCATAAAAAAAAAAATCCAATGAAAAAATGGACAGAGGACCTGAACAGACACTTCTCCCAAGAAGACAGACAAATAGCCAACAGGCATATGAAAAGATGCTCAGCTTCACTAGCAATTATGGAAATGCTAATCAAAACTACGATGAGATATTATCTCACACCTGTTAGAATAAGCTATAATCAACAGGACAAGTAATAACAAATGTTGGAGAGGATGTAGAGAGAAAGGAACCCTCAGACACTGCTGGTGGGACTGCAAATTGGTACAGCCACTATGGAAAATAGTATGGAGGTTCCTTGACAAACTAAGAATTGATCTACCAACTGATCCAGCAATCTCTCTACTGGGTATTTACCCCAAAGAGTTGAAAACCTATATTCGAAAAGATAGTTGCACACCGATGTTCATAGCAGCATTATTCACAGTGGCCAGGACATGGAAGCAACCGAAGTGTCCTACGATAGATGACTGGCTAAAGAAGCTGTGGTACATATATCCAATGGAATATGACTCAGCCATCAGAAGAGATGAAATCTTGCCATTGCGGCAACATGGATGGACCTTGAGATAATCATGCTAAGAGAAATAAGCCAGACAGAAAAAGTTGAAAATCACATGATATCACTTATAGGGATATAAACCTAAAAGCAACAAATGAACATGACAAACAAACAGAGACTCATGGACATGGACTATAGACCAGTGGTTACCAGAGGGGAGGGGGGAAGGGGGAAAGTAGATAGCAGTAAAAGAGGTTGAATATTTGGTGATGGAAGGAAATCTAACTTTGGGTGATGAACATACAATGCAATATATATATATGACATACTGTTGAACCGTACACTTGAAACTTATTTGATTTTATTAACATCATTCCAATAATATTTAACTTAAAAAAAGACAATGTACAGACATTCCATCTCATTCAACATTATATTGGAGTTTCTATCCAAAGCAACTAGGCAAGAAAAAGAAATAAAATTTATTCAGATGGTAAGGAAGAAATAAAGCTATCTCTATTCATAAATTTGTACATAAATTTATGAATAGAGATAGCTTTAAATATAATCTTATAAATGATGGCTTCTGACGTTAAAAGTAATGTGGAGTCAATCAGTTTGTTTATATATACATATACCTAAGAATGCGGAAACTAATAAATGGGTTCAGCAATGTTGCAGGACATAGACCAATATACAAAAAAAAGTCAATTTATCTTTAGATTGTTCATCGCAAGTGTATTTCTATACACTTGCGATGAACAATCTAAAGATAAAATTAAGAACATAATTCCGCTTATGACAGCATCAAAAAGAATAAAAATTCAGGAAGAAATTTAACAAAAGAAATGTAAGACTTGTACACTGAAAATGACATCCTGTTCAACATGCAACAAGTTCTGCAAAGAACAACAAAATCTAAGAAAGACGGCTCTGGGGAATAACAGTAATGCACAGGTCTGAAACACATCGATTGAAAGAGCCTGAAAAGTCAAACTGCCAGTATTCATTTTCAAACATCCCTAAGAGTAAGCTAGCGAACCAGAATTGCTGTTGTTAGATATTTAGATGGAAAATCCAAGGTACATAAAAAAGTTAAAATATCTTAGCCAATCCAGGAAAGCTGAGAACCTAACCTATAACAATCATTATTAGTTCAGGGCTCACTCACTAACCTGTATTGCCTCTTCGATCTATGTCTTGCAATACACAAATGTTGTTTATTGTCTTTTTCTTATTTTCTGCAACTTCCCATCACGTATTATTTTCTTTAATCAGGAAATTCTACTCCCTGACCCCCAAAGTCCTACAGCACGTAAAATTATGCCACACAATATAACACAATCTTCTTAGAATGTATTAACCATCTTCTTAACTTTGAGGGCAGGTCTAATACAGTAGTAAATTATGCTTTCTTCTAATAAAGTACAACAGAATATAAAGGGTTAATTTTGGCAATCAAAGCAGTGATAGAGATACCAAGTTCTCTCAGTTTCAGATACAGCCTTGAAGCAAGTATAAAGAAACACAAATGCCATCATGCCCTGTTCTGATATAATTAACGATATGATAGAATAAATATTGAAATAATACCTAATGTTACAGGGATCAGCATGGCCTAGATCAGTCTAGAATTCTGGTGGGTATCTGAATCACCCGAAGAACTTAGTAGAGATACAGAAGCCCCTCCTCTAACCTACTTCAACAAGCCTGGGCCTCTATGTTCTTTATAAGCTGTCCAGGTCATTCTGGTACATTCAAAAGTTTGAGAATCACTGATCTGTATGAAGCTCCATTTCTAACTCTTTTATGTGACCTTGGGCAAGTTACACACCTCTCCAAGCCTCGGTTTCCATACATATTTTAAAATAAAATGGATTGGACTAGATGGATTTCTTTTTTTAATTAAAAGGATCCTTTGTTTTAAATGTACATAGTACAACAATTCATCTAAATAATTTTTAATAGTTAACTGTTCTTTAAATATAATCTTACGAATGATGCCTTCTGATGTTAAAAGTAATGTGGATTCAGTTTAAAATTATCTATTTAGAATATGATAATAGAAGTTAAAAAAACTATGTCATATGAAGTCTTCTAAGGAAATTATGACAAGTTCATGATCAGATAAATGCCATTCCATTATTAAAGGGGATTACTACAGAAAACAGTATGGAGGGTCCTCAAAAAATTAAGAGTATATGAACAATATAGATGTCTAACTAATGTGCTGTATACTTGAAACTAATTTAAATAAATAAATTTATTTTTTTTTAAATTAAGAATAAAGCTACCATTCAACTCAGCAATCCCTCTTCTGGGTATCTACCCCAAAATTTGAAAACGTTTCTTCCTAAAGATACATGTCCCCTCGTGTTCATTGCAGTATTATTCACAGTGACCAAAACATAGAAACAACCTAAGTGTATTTCGATGGATAAAGAAGCTGTGGTACATACATACAACGGAATATTACTCAGCCATAAGAATGAATGAAATACTGCCATTTGCAACAACATGGATGCATCTTGAGAGTATCATGCTAAGCAAAATAAATCAAATGAAAAAGGACAAAAGCTGTATGATTACACTCATATGTGATATAAAACAAAAATCAACAAGTCAACAAAGGAGCAAACACATCAAACAAACTCGATACAGACAACAATATCGTGGTTATGGGAGGAGACTAGGCTTTGGATATTGAGCACACAACGCGATATACAGATGATGTAGTATAGAATAGTAAACTTGAAACTTACGTAGCCTTATTAACAAATGTCACCACAATCAATTTAATAAAATAGAAGCATAAATAAATTCGAATAGGCATGTCAATTTCCTGGGTGTTGTCCTTCGGTATAAACCTTACACTTTATATTAAAATTGTATTCTGGATTCCTACCATAAGCAAAAAATTCAACAGCAGCTCAGAAACGACCTTAATGTCTTGGTGAAACACTTATTTACCTCCTGATGGTCACTCAATGCTTCAATCTCTAGTGTATCTGCTGTCTTACCTCTGCTGATCTTCCCAGGCATGGCAGCCACCTTAACTCTCCAAATGCCACTGCTGTGAAGAGGAGACATCACAGATTGCTATAGTAACGCAGCCTTTGTGACTCAGTGAATCAACTACTCTCAGGCACTGTCCAGCTGACACCTGGCACAGCTGACTATTTTTCCCAAAGGTCCATTGATGTGATCCTTCTGTCCCATGGTATTTCATGAGTCATGGTGGGTCTGATAAGCCAGTTTTCGATATATCCAGAAAAAGGAAATTAGTTAAAACCAATTCATGCTCTTCATTATAAATCCAGACCTGATTTTGGTCACTGTAGTCACATGCCTTAAGCACCACTAGCCCTCCCTCTGACTTGGCCACCAGACACTTGTCGGTCCGTAGATAATAGACCCTAACATGTTGAAGGACTTTGGGGGCATTTTGGCCCTCTACTGATAAAAATGGTTTGCTAGGGTTTGATATTGGGCTCAGATGTGCATTTCTGGGTAAATATGATCCAAATACCATTTAAATAATTTATAACCCAACTTCTTCCTCAATTCAACACACTCACTGAGTATAAACCACAAATTCATATTAATGTCCACTCTGTCCCCCTTCACTGACAAGAACAGTTGAGGCCCAGACAAGTTAAAAGATGCCACGCCTACCAGCGCTAAAGCTAACATAAAATGCTAGTTTGCCTGTTTCATATCCAATCCTATGAAGGGTCTAAATTACCAACTCTCGCACCAGCCAGGCCGCTTGATGAATCAACAAGAGAAGAAGGCCTGAAATATGCAACGAGAGAATGTGGTGGGTGCGGTCAATCCTGATTTCCGCCTTCCTTCACCCTCTAACTCCCACAGCTAAAGCTAAGCCACATCTCTTCTAAGTACTGAATCAGTTCCTCCCCTAAGTAGAGTAAAGATTCCTAGATCCATCACTTAGAAGCACAGATCCAAATCAGCTACATGGTTTTTCTGCCATGATACCCTAGTTCGGGCAACCAGGTTTTTACCTGGCTCATTGCAACCCAACGTCTGTATTATGTCCCACATCCAATGACTAAATCCTTATTCAATACTCCGCTTCTTTCGGGGCTGAGGTTCTGCTTTGTTCTCTGAATCTTCCTGATTCCTATGTGTGGGTTCTCACCACTTGTTATCTCCTTACAGATCAGCACTTTTGTCCATCCCGCTCTCCACTTAACTTTCTATTTGCCTTGCCAATGCATTTCATGAATCTGAATTGTGTCAGGATTCTGGTCACCTTAGTCTGGCCAGATCGACACGCGAATTAGCCCCAGCTGATGAAGGTGGCTGCTAGGCTGTCAAAGGGAGTAAGATAACAGCATGACTGCGTTTCCCCCTACTACATGGAATAATTTTCCTGGCCTGCCAGAAGTGGTGAAGGACAGTGACTCAGGTCAACAAACATTCTAGCTGCTGAGACAGTGCAAGAGAGGATCGGCAAAGGGACGATCGAGTACTGCCAGAAACCGAAGTCTCTCTGCTGGGAGTTTAGCATGGAGATAAATGAAGAATTTCACTGAGCTGCAGCTCAGGACCCCAAATCACCCACGCAGTCACTGTTCAATATTCTTCTCATTCCAGCTTTATTTCTACTGCATAGAGAAAGATCATTATAAGTGATTTGCTCTGGAGAGTACTGGAGCAACCTGAAATCATCTGCAGAGGAGCTGTTTATAGGAGTGTGAGAGACAGAAGAATACAAACATCAGAAGGAGGAAGTGTTCTGGTCATGCTGCCTGTCATAATCTGCAGTTTGAAGAGAAATACTGTCAAAATAGAATCAGGTTCGTTCCTCCCAATATTATTACCCTTTGTGTCCCAATATGTACATTTTGCATGGCTCGTTTACCTTTAAAAAAAGCTCTTATAAAATCTAACTCATTCTCAGTATCTGCTCAATTAAACAGCGGCTATCCTTGGTCCACTGAAACTACTAATAGCGTTTTAAAGATACAGTGTCAGAATTGTATATGACCCTGTCCACTTACATTATAATTTGCACTGGCCTGATTTCTTAGGCCTAGTTTTACATCTTCCAGACTCACATCTGCAAATAGACAGAAATATGTATGTATGTATGTATGTGTGTGTGTACATATATATACACACACACACACGCACGCACGCACATATATATATATAGTGTCTAGTAACTACTTTTTGACCATGTACTAGAAACAGATAGGTACTTAAACTTTCTAATCAAGAATGTTTATGGGAGGCTGGGCGAAATGGTGTAGATGATAGAAGCTTTGTTCATCTCCTCTTGCGATCACATCAAACTTGTGACAGAAACACAGAGCAAACGGCAAGTAAAGTCACCTGGGGTCTAGAGGAACAGAAGCCCTACAACTAGGGAGAGAAATAACAAATCACCCTGCAATGGCTGGAGGTAGGAAGGGGCGAAGATGCAAGGCTGCCCAATCCCCAGTGGCTGAGTGGGACAGAGGCTGCAGCAGCAGCAGCAGACACCTCTTAAGGGGCCGCGTCCATGAGCAGACTTGTAGTGATGGACTTGCTCTGAGCACCAGCACCGGGCTAGCTGCTCGGGGGACACCAGGGACTTACAGGGTGACACTGAGTTGTTGGACTGAAGGCCGGAGGTGAGGCTTTCTACCTGTCAGAAGTGCTAGCAGTATCCATTGTTGTTCTGTTGAGCTCTCTCCCCACCCAGTGTGCAGATACAGCTCTGCCATAGCAGAGATGTCACCGAACTGGATAACAGAGGTCACTCTTCCCAGAGGACTCCGTGAAACTCTGCCTCCCCCAACTCATGGCCCGACCCAAGCCACATCCAGTTGTGTCCTCTGGGAATCCTGTGCCACTTGCTGAGCAGCACCTGGACTCACATGGATGGCAGCTGACCTCGGTTTCCGGTGTGGCCTCTTGAGGCAACTGTAAACACAGCATCTGTGGATTGCTTGCTACATCTTAACAGGTGGCCCTGGAGGGGAAGAGGCTGGGGCTACATTTGGCCTGCAGCTGAACCCCTCTCAGGATGTGCCACTGGACACCTACTACACAAATCCACACTAATAAGACAGGGAGACTTAGGAGCTTTGCTTAGGACATAGAAACAGACATGGAGAGGCAGCCAAAATGGGAAGACAAAGAAGCAGAAACCATATGAGAGAACAGAATGGAGATCCAGGAAAAATGGAGAAAAGCAATCTAACAGGTGCAGAATTCAAAACACGGGTTATAAAGATGCTCAATGAACTTACGGAAAGTGTAGATGAACTCAGTGAGAACTTTAACGAAGAGATAAAAAACATAAAAATGGAAATGGAAATTATAAAAGGGAACCGGTTAGAAATGATGAACACATTATCTGAGATGAAGAGTATATTAGAGGGAATCAACAGAGTGAATAAAGAAGAGGATCCAACCACTGATATAGAGGATGGGGAAGCCAAGGACAATCAATCAGAATGACAAGGAAAAAGAAGCCAGGACTATAATAATAATTTAAGGAGCCCATGGGATACAATTAAATGCAAAACTATCTGTGCTGTAGGGGTACTTGAAGGAAAATAAGAAGTTGAAGAGCTATTTGAAGAAATAATGATGGAAAACTTCCCTAACTTGGTGAAGGAAATAGACATACAACCCCAAGAAGCTCAGAGAGTCTCCAGAAAGATGAACCCAAAGAGGCCCACGCCAAGACACATTATAATTAAAATGCCAAAGGTTAAATACAAAGAGAGACTCTTAAAAGCAGCAGCAGAAAAGGGAGCAC
Organism: Pteropus medius; assembly: GCF_902729225.1. Lineage (NCBI taxonomy): Eukaryota > Metazoa > Chordata > Mammalia > Chiroptera > Pteropodidae > Pteropus > Pteropus medius. The sequence goes on from NW_024356247.1 coordinate 443,168, forward strand.
TCAGAAGACTGGCAGCTGAGTTCTCAAAAGAAACTATGCAGGACAGAAGGGCTTGGCAAAAAAATATTCGACAGGATGAAGACCCAGGATCTACAACCAAAAACACTTTATCCAGCAAAGCTATCATTTAGAGTTGAAGGACAGATAAAGAGCTTCCCAGACAAAAATAAGCTAGAGAAATTTATCACCACCAAGCCAGGATTACAGGAAATGTTGGAGGGACTTCTTCAAGAAGAAAAAACACATGTATCAAAAACAGGAATAAAGAATGGTAATAACTACATTATTATCAATAAGTACCTCAAATGGAAAAGTGCTCCAACCAAAATACGGAGTGGCTGAATGGATAAGTAAACAAAACCCCTACATATGCTGCCTACAAGAGACTCACTTCAGATTAAAAGACCCACACAGACTAAGAGGAAGGGGATGGAAAAAGATATCGCTTGATTCCATTTTTCCTAGAGGGCATTGTGCTGAATGAAATAAGTCAGATAGAGGCAAATATCACATGATTTCACATACATGTGCAATCTAAAGAACAAAATAAACAGCAAAAAATGGAAACAAACATGGATACACAGACTATTTTGAGGGCTACTAGATGGGAGGGAGGTTGGGGGACTCAGCAAAAACGGGCAAAGGGATTAAGAGGTACAAATGGATAGATACAAAATAGTGATGGAGATATAAAGTGTAAGATAAGGAAAATAATAATGTAATAAATATGTAAAGGGGAAGAGGGGAACTAGATTTAGTGGGGTGATCACTTTGTGAGTTACATAGATCTCTAATCACTATGCTATACAACTGAAATGAATATATTATTGTATGTCAGCTATAAGTGAAAAAAAACCCTCTGAATTGTACAATGCAAACATGAGCAACTAATTGTCTATACTTCAATAAAGCTGGGAGGGAAAGAGAATGATTATGAAACAGCATAAGTCATATGCTGGTAAATGTTTAACAACCAGTCTGAGGGGCGGGGAAGCATGATTTGTTGCCTTTGTTGATTTCCATGAGGTAAATATTCCCACCGTGGCTAATTTCAAGCTTCCACTAACTGAATATGAGCTTGGAGTTGGGAAGCGATGTTAACAATTGGCTGTCAAGAGCTGGTTCAAGGCACCTCCAAAAACACACTGGATACAAGCCAGAAATAAATCAGAAAAAACAGACCCTTCCGTCCTCTACTTCACTCCCAGGGGGCGAAAAATCTACTCCCAAGGTATTTTGTCTTATTGCCTTCATGGGTAGACAGCACAGGAGACAGATTAAAACAAAAAGATATTCCGATTGGTGAATATAGTCTCTTAATTATATAGTGGAGAAAATATTATGTCCAGTACCCCATCTGCAGCAAAGAGTTAAAAATACAGAAAGAAAACCACCAAGACAATGATGAAAACAGAGTTGGAGACAGGCTTTAAGTTACTTAGATGTTTCGGTACGTAAAAGAGAAGGTTCTGGAGTAAAGAAAGAAAGTGGGTTGATTTGTAGAAAGAAAAACCATTCTTTAATAGGAAAGGCTTTTAACCTGTTTTGGATGAGACAAGAGGAGGAGGCAGAAGAATGTGACTGGCTAATAAACTCCAATGAGGACAGAAAAAGAAAATAAGGCTTTTTTCTTCAGTGGAAGTTATCTGCAGTACGGTGTTGGAATAGATGACAACAGTTGCAGGACTGTACGCCACGTGAAGTTCCTGTGCCATATTCTGTTGCTGTGCTACAGGCATCCAGTTGAAGTTAAAACAGTCGTGCTGATTACCATATAAATGACTACTTGAATAACCAATCCACTTGAGGATTTCAAGAGGAGGAAAGGAAGTGGAAATCTAGTTTGGTATTGTCATCAAATAAATGCTACCAACATCCTGTGTAATTTCAGGTCAGCCTCTTGCTTCTTGGTAACTGATTTCTTTTCAAAAACTAGAAGACTTTAAATAATAATAATGTCTACTATCTCACAGTTGAAATGGCTTATGATGGTTTCTGATTTTACTGGTCCTCGTGCTTACCGGCAACTGCGAAAATTAAGCTGAAGTCACTTAGAGCAACAAACCACTGTATGAAAGCAGCGTTACTTTGAGGTTTTTGTCACACTAGCCTTAAAAAGGAACAGAAAGTCTCATCTTTATTGCAGTCTCTGAAATCTTCCCCGTCTAATCTTCTTTCCTTATCTTTACTATGGAGTCAGCAGTCAACAATCCGCATTGAGGACCATATTTTCTCTTACGCGTCTAAAATTAAAACAGCTCATGATTTACGAGACCTGCGCATGCTGAGAATCCATATTGCACGATTATCCAGGCAAGGCAACATTTGATAGGTGCAGACAAGACAGAAATTAATTTCCCCCTATCTTCTACACATTCCAATAGTCCAATATACCAGGAAAAACAAGAACTGTCTTTTTCTATCTCCCTTAAACTGACCAAATTCTCATTTTGGCTACCTAGGAGGGAAGTACATAATAATTACCTCCTAACAGAAACCGACTACAGTATATACTTATAACTTTCGATTTCCTGCTTTTGTCACATACTACAGTTGAGCCAATCCACTAGAAAGGGGAATGGACAGAAGCATTTCTTCATCGTCTTGAGCTATCTCTCTTTCTTCCTACCATCTCTACATTTTTTCAAATGTACTTTTTCATCTACAAAGGCAGAAATGCAAACACCAGAGAAGAGCTGAGCAGACCACGGTGAAGAAAACAAGTCTGTAAAAGAAAGGGTCAGGCTACCAGAGAGCAGTCATCAAGGGGACAAGGATTACATGTAACTATTTCGCTCAGGTGCTTATAAGAGGAATGAATGAACGAGACATGGAAAGTGAAATAAGCCATGAGCTCATGAGAAAGCCACAGTGATTTCTTATTTAAATGGCACGATGCATAGTTATCTGTCTATAACCCAAATGTAACCATGTGTGTGTGTGTGTGTGTGTTTTTCCAATCATCATGTGAAAAAAAGAGTGGCAACCATTGTAGATGGAAGAAGTAATCAAAACACATCCCAAATAGCAAATACGATGGACTTAACGAGCCTCGGACCTGCGAGAAAAATTAGTTTCAGGCCAGAATAAACTGGAATCTGAGTAAGTATAAATTTTAAATAAAAGAATGCAAACTAGAACCCCGAAAATCCTAATGTTTTGATGTAGATGCATGTGCATGCGCAATGTGCTAAATCCTGTATGTGAATGAACCTGGTTCCTGGAATCTGGGTGATAACTCTAACCAGATTAAACATGGGGAAAGCAATGGCTTATGGCACCCCCATTTTAAAATTTAAAAATATCTGAAATTGAGTTTTTAAAATGAAAATTTCTTATGGTAGTGGATATTCAATTAAATAGAAAATTAGTTTAGAATGACAGAATCAAAGTGGAGCAATTTTACGTTAAATTTACTTTTCAGAGCAAGTTTTGAAAACATGAAGTATCTTTTGATTAACATTTTATTATGCTGCCAATGAAAATTCCTCTATATCTGGACTGGTCGCCCCCATCAGCCAGTTTGCCAATGGGCTGTTCCTTGGACAGGTGCTATTAACAACATGCAGCAATGGTACATGGGTGCCCTTTGAAAGCTCCAGACAGTGCACACAGCTTCTGCTCTGCTTCAGTATCCTCACTTTTCATTAAACTGTTGGATTTTTAAGGTTCTGCCTTAAATTCTCAGTCATGCTGAGTTCTCCTCGCCAAACTGCATCCTACCACACCTAAGTATAAAGAAAACAAGGTTCTCATACATCATTTAGTATCATCCTCACATATCATTATGGCATAAAGAGAAAATCGAATGGCAAAAATCTAATGAAAACCAGCAAATATCTATGAGAATAAACCTATAATTTAAAATCTTTTCTATATTGTTGTGGTAAAGTTCTAGTAACCTGCTCAATCCTTACTTAGGATATAAATAATTATCTTTTTCTCGAAGGACAGCAGTCTGTCACTATAAAATAAGTCCATTTGCCATTACAAATAATTATCCTGGAAAATGGTAGGTATTCAATGCTTACTTAAAAATGACCCTTTGGGTCCTCTCCTAGAAATCTGAGAGAACCATCCCAGCTCCAGACTCTCTGAGCTGTATCACTGGGGGAGCCTTCTAACTATTTATAACTCTGTAGCGCTTTTAATTGCTCGATATGAAATTTTAAATGATCATTCATGAAAGCTCCAAAAACGAATGGGTCCTGTTTTGGGTTTTCAGTATTTTTCCCCATCTCCTAAGTCTCCTTTGTCCTCAAACCACTTACCTCAAGAGAACAAAGAATAGTTGCTTGCAGTAAACCTCCTCGACTCCCCTGGTGAGCCTCATGAACACCTAATACAGGGGGGCTGGAGAGGAGAGACTGAGGAGACTCCTAGTCCACAGACGACTTGTCTGATTTGTCTTTAAGTGAGCTCATGAGCCTCGGTTATTTATCTACCAAAATAACAGGCGCTTCCTTTCTATGCTTTTGGCTGCAACTACATCACACCTTCGTGACATTTTGGAAGAGGTGCTGCTGATGATCTGGTACTTATTAGATCTCTGATTCTACTCCATAATTCAACAAACGTTTTTGGACTATCTCCTATGTACAAGGTGAGCCAGGAAGAAACACAGACACAAGAAACTAAGATATCACTTTAACCGTATCTAGTAATATATCTACCACCATTTTTTTTTCCAGCAAAACCAGTTAGACATGACTGTTTTAAGTGGGCCAGGGCTTGCTCTGATTGGTAGTGATTAGTGAATAAAGCAACGGGGGTAGCTAAAAAAAAAAAAGGCAGTATACTACTGAAAACCACCAGGGCAGCTATCTGTAAAGATAATTAATGGTCATCTACACATATCACCTATCAACTGTTTAGTGTTTAAGTGTTCCCTGGCTCTAGGAAACAGGATTCCCAAATTAGTTCTTATTTGAGCATCTACTATGTGCATGACTTGGTAACTGGTGCTGAGCGACAGAAGTTATAAAGAGAAATAATCAAAAACCGTGATAATTAAGGATGATTAAATCATAATTTTCCCTATGGCATAAGAAGACAGAGGCGACACCCTTTGCTCTACCGCTAACGTGCTATGCCTTGTTTCCCCACTTCAGAAATTGAACGATCTCCTGTGAGGATACGCGTGGATCAAAAATAAACAAAAAGAAAAGTGTTGTTTCCAAAAACACAGACGAGGTTTCAAGTAAGACACTGTTCAAATGTTCACATTCTATGTTCCCATTTGGGGTGAGGGCTGGAAACTGCAATCAGGAGCGTCAAGCATGTTGGTATACCACAGATACAGATCGACAGCTTGAGATATATCGGGGAGAAGGGGTGGGGAACAAAGGAGACAATGAGCAAGAGAGGAAGGAAAAGTGAAGATGCTAAGTATATGGGCCTATGTGGCCAGTCAAGGAACAAATGAATCAACCTCTATTGTTTTCAGTATACATAGTGCTATTCCAACATTGTACAAACTCATCTGTGATGTAATTCAGTAATTCAAGTGGACAATGTGTTTGTCCATTGACAAAAACTGAGTCTTTCCTCCTGAAAGTGAGTCACAGTTTGCCTTAAAAGTAAACAATAAAAATCCAAAATGAAAGAAAAGCTATACACCGAACCCCCTTAACTCTAACTTTATCTCCCCAAACCCTTCCAATCATCAGCTCCCAAGAACGGTGTAATAGGGTACTGAACCCATTTCGTTCTGCAACTGGTCTTTCCGTACAAGTTGTAGACAAGATTCCTCACCAGCAGTGATTTAGTTACCCACCTAACTCTTACTTAATGTAAGTGTTTTCAGAAAACCTGCTACAAGAATTTTCAAATAGAAACAATTAGCACCCATTGTAATTAGCATCTTCTTTTCCAAAGCTAGAGGCTCTACTTTGCCAGAAACCACTGATTCTCCTCCCAGCCACCCTCGACTATTACAGCTGCTAGCTAAAGGGCCCAATTTTAAAGAGCGAAACCATTTTCATTTTATCTACTACTATCTTCCCCCACCCCTTAAAGCAAACCTCTTTCTCCTGGCAGACAGAAGTAGTAATAAGCATACCCATCACTGTACAGTACTTTTTGAGGGCTACCGTTCGGCCCAATAACCAATGCTTAAAAAATAAAGGAACTTATTAACATCTCCTAAAATTTTCAGAATATTTGAAAAACTAGTAAGGAGGTCTCGGTAAAAATACAAACTGAACATTCAAAACATAGCAGTCATTGTTAATTTACTTACAGAGACAATGGAGAAATTATTTAAATATATAAATGGGTACAAATGTCATCATTTCAGCCACATCTGCCTATAAAGACAGTACAACTTACAGTGTCACTAAGTTTAAAACAATAAGCATAAACTTATAAAACTACGGACTTTCAATGAGAGATTATCTTGATAGCGAAAGAAGCTAGCCACAAGGATGGAAAACAGGAAGAAGTCAGGGCATCTTTTCTTTGAAGTTATCTTTAAAAATAGGTGATATCGGTTTGGAATGAAGGTGGGATATTTTCAACCCGCCTTGATAATGATGACTCACCATCCCAAGGATTCTAGTAGCAACACTTCCATCCCACATTTCTAATAAATATAGGCATTTGTTTACTTCTTTTGGAGTACACAGCAAACACAAGAATGTGCTAAATGCCATAAAGCAATGGGCTTAAAACTGTGGCCTGTATCATAGATTTTTCAACGGATAGGAGGCGATGATAGTTACAAGGGAACCCATTTGACAAGCCCCAACTTCCGTATGTATTCTTTCCTAAATCGGAATTGCCTGAGAAAGAATCTATGGTTAAGAAGTCCCCTTTCGCTTTGTCCCTTCCCTGTCTTTCCTAAAGAAGTGTATACTTTTCATCTTTCCTGATTCTTAGTATGTGCAAAGTCCCAGGTACAAAAACCTCTAGGGCACTGAGTAAAGGAATAATTCCAAATACTGATGTTAAGTGTTGAGAAAGTCAATTATTCTATTAACTGGGTAAGATATACTTCTGCAAGGTAGATAGTATCTATTTTTTTTACTTTGAACAAAGCAAAGGAGGATGTTCAGTTTATAAATCACTAAAATAATTTTAATAATAGGTCACTGTTATTTGTGACGAATAACTCAAAAGGAGTTCAAAGAATTGGTTAACATTGAAATACGCGGCTTCTATTCCCATTTCATTTACGTGAGCAAGTATATGTAATCACTTATATACTGAAAACACAAAAATATGAAGAAAACTGGTGCTAAGCCTATCATACTCTGGCAGAATTTAATATTAATCTATAGATATATCAACTAATTGAGAAAAGAACTATCCATTTCATTGATATATATTTGCTATAAAATTTTTATAATTTTAATGACGACTCAATCCAGAACTCTTACGTCTTAGGAATTTAGGGTCTCGGGAAAATTCTTTTTTAAAAAGATATACACACAAACATAGCTCAAAACAGCTTGTGATACAAAACCTTGAGAGATAAAAAGGCCATAGAGGTTTAGACAAACAAGAACAGTATTGTCTGCACTACCAAGAAATGCTTCATGGAAACATGATTCAGTTGTTCAGTATAATTCGGTTATTCGATATTCAGGCATTCAATATTTAGCACCTACTGTATCAAGGCACTATTGCTTAGTGCTATGTAAGGTTTCAAAATGAACAAAACAAGGTCTTTGTCTTTTTAGAGTGAATAATTAGGTTAACTAGGATAAAAGGTAAAGATTTCAATAGGCAGAGATGGAAGGTGAGTAGTCCACAGGTGGATGAAATAGCATAGAGTTGGGGAAAAGAAGCAAAAAAAAAAACACGCAAAAAAAAAAGATCAATGAAGAACAAGTCATGCAAAAGCAGAATACCTGACTTTTATCCATTTTTAAGTGTCGTACAAACAGGTTTCAATTTGAAGTACATAATCCCTTAGATCTCTAAAGTGCAATGGACAGAGTGCTGACAAACACTAAGTTCGAATTACAGAATTCTGATAGCAAATTTGTATTGAATCGATTAAAATTAGATAAGGATTAAAAATGAATTTAAAGAAGCACTTTAACACAAATAAAAACGGACCAGTTTTAACCAGATTTTTACTGGTTAAAATAATTTTGGGAGAGAAAGGCAGGCTGTGTTATATGGGCATGTGGATGGTGAGAGCATCCAGATCCTAGGCTGTCATTGGCTTCAAACCATAAACGTTTGTGTATATTGGGAGGGAGGCAGTAAGACAATGAGGGGTGAAAAAACGTTGGGAGGGCTAGGTTCCACAGCTTTGAAAAAGGGCATGACATGTTGTTTACTGAAAATAACCATTTCAAATTAATATTTGGGGACCAGTGGCGCGGAATCTTCAAGAAAAGAATGGAGGGGCAAAGAGTGAAGGCACAAACATTTCTCTCAATGTTAAGGGGTACACTTTCCCATCATGACATTTTTTTTTTAAGGAAAGCTATCACATATTCATAACACTAATTGATTTTCACAGAGAAATGCATGGATGAGGTCTCTTTGGGAGGCCCTTACTGCTACATTTGTCTTGAAAAAAAAAAAAAGATCTTTGCTGTCGTGCCTGGGCTCCTTCATACAAAATTCAATTAACAAGGTCTCCTGGAAAGAAAGCTCACTGTGATTCCTAGCACTCTTGCAATGCTCCTTACTCAGGTATGCTGTGACGAATTAAACCCAAGCAAATCATATCTGTCACAAGTTGGGTACCAAAGGGATAAAAGAAAGAAGGGAAAGGAAATGGGTTTGAAACATTGAACTAAATGAGGCAGGAGAATGCCAGTGCCTAGGAGGACTCTCGGAGTACATCTGAATACAGAGGGCTACATATCTCCCCCTTTTTGCTAACCTGATAACTGTTTTAAGACCTGGGGTGGGAGATTTAGGAATGAAAGAGAAATGAAGATAGTTTCCTAAGCCACTATTTAAGTCAATCTTTTGAAATTATTCTCAGAAACATCACTATGGCTCTTCTCTCTTGTGAACTTGCAAGAAAACAGGGGGATCCATTTAGGAAACTAAAGAGACATGACTACTGAATGTAGTACATGATCCTGGAATGGATGCTGAATTGGAGGGAAAATGCTATGGACATTATTGGGTTAATTGACCAAATAGAAATACAAAATATAAAGTTTCGTTTCAATGTTTAATATGCTGAATTTGATAACTGTACTGAAATTAATTAAAAGAATTTTCTGTTCTTTGGAAACATAAACTAAAGCATTTAGTTTAAAGGGCCATGATACAGGCAACCTATTCTCAAACGGCTCAGGAAAAAGACTATAGAGTTGAACTCAAGATGGCACGGTAGGTAAACGATGTGCTCACCTCCTCTCATGATGACATCAAAACCCCAACTAAACTACAGAAAAACCATCATTGAAAACCGCCTGGAGTCTGGCTGAACAGAAGTCCTATGAGTAAGACTATACAGAAGAAAGCACACTGAGACTCGTAGGAGGGGTGAAGACACAGAATAGGCCGGTCCCACACCCATGGTGTGGTGATTTAGGATTGAGGGGGATGTCTAGGCTTTGGAGGTCCTCCCTGAGAAGCAAGGGGTCCCAGCCCCACACCAGGCTCCCCGACGCAGGGTTCCAGTGCCAGGAGGAGAAGTCCCTGTAACTTCTGGCTGCGAAAACCAGCAGACATGGTGGCTGAGTACACAGAGGGCAGCTGGAGTCCCATGCGTCCTTTTAAAGGGCCCACACATGGACTTACTTGCTCTGAGCTCCAGCGCTGGAACAGCAACTTGAAAGGTACTGGGACGCATGGGGAGGACCTGAATTGTCTGGCTTCAAGGCGAGGGCTGGAGGGGCGGCTTTCTTCCAGACAAAAGTGCTGACAGCTGGGCGCCATATCTGAGTCTCCATCAACCTTGCTAACTCCAGTTGTCCTGCCCTGGTGATTACCTAAGACCTCTCCCCACCCAACTTGTGGGTCCACCCAAGTGCTTCCAGTTGCTTTTCTATACAAATGGCCGGTCTTGGCTCCTGCTACAGACTTTCCTAAAATCTCTCAAAGGTTCACAGACCCCAAACAAGCAGCATCTGGCCTCTGTGTGCCCCATACTGCTTGCTAAACAGCCCCAAGCCTGGCACTACTGGCAGCCAGCCTCAATTCACAGCTTAACCTCTCCCAGGTGCCTCCAAGCCCAGAACAGGTGGCTACCATTTGCATATCACTTTGTAGCTCGTACCAAATGGCCCAGGCAGGGCACAGGCAGCAGCTGGCCTTGGCCTGCACCAGAGCCCATCCCAAGAGGCCCCAGAACCAAAACTTCCGGTGGCCAGCTTAGACCACACCATAGTACCACTCAAGCAACTCCACAAATGACACACCCAAAGGGCAGACTCAACAAGTATCCATACTCCATAGGGTCCGCCCCTGCACAACAGCGCCTCCACTGTAGTCCTGGCCAGTCTTCACAGTCAATCAGACTAAGAGTCAGTCCCTCCCACTGATGTGCCAACAGCAACCAATGCCCGACTACAACGCAGGGTGCACACAAAACCCACACAAGGGACACACCTGGAGCACCCGACTGAGGCGACCAGAGAGATGGTGCCACTGGGCCCCACAGGACACCTACTACATAAGGCCACTCTATTAAGACTGGGAGACACAGCAGCCCTATCTAATACGCAGAAATAAAGAGAGGTGGCCAAAATGACGAGACAGAGAAACATGTCCCACATGAAAGAACAGAACAAAACTCCGGAAAAAGAAATCAACAAAATGGAGACAAGCAATCTACCAGATTAAGAATTCCAAACACTGATAATAAGAATGTTCAATGATGTCAGTGAGAATTTTAACAAAGAGACGGTAAACATCAAAAATAGAGATAGAAAGCATAAAAAAGAACCAGTCAGAAACGAAGAAAACAATGAAATGAAAATACATTGGAGTGAATCAATGGATTAGATGAAGCAGAGGATCGACTCAGCTATTTGAAAGATAAAGCAACAGAAAACACCCAATCAGAACAGCAACAACAACAAAAAAGGATTTAAAAAAATGAGGATAGTTTAAGGGGCCTCTGGGACAACATCAGGCATATCAACATTCACATCATAAGGGTACCAGGAAAAGGGAGAGAACAAGGAATTTAAAACCTATTTGAAGAAATAATGGCTGAAAACTTCTCTAACCTGAAGAAAGAAATAGACGTACAGGCCTGCGAAGTGCATTGAATCCCAAACATGATGAACCCAAAAAGGCCCACCCCAAGACACAAATGCCAAAAGTTAAAGGCAAAGAGAGAATCTTAAAAGCAGCAAGAGAAAAGCAGTTAGTTACCTACAAGGGAGCTCTCACTGTCAGCTGATTTCTCAACAGAAACTTTACAGGCCAGAAGGAATTGGCACCAAATAGTCAGTGATGAATAGCAAGGACATACAACCAAGATTATTCTATGCAACAAAGTTATCATTTAGAATCGAAGGACAGATAAAGAGCTTCCCAGACAAGAAAAAGCTAAAGGGGTTCATCGACACCAAACCGTATTATAAGCAACATTCAAAGGACTTCCTTAAGAAGAAAAAAAGATAAAAAAATACGAGTAATAAATAGCAATCACTACATAGCTATCAACAATTACTTTAAATATAAATGGATTGCATGTTCCAATCAAAAGACATAGGGTGGCTGAATGGATAGGAAAACAAGGCCCCTACATATGCTGCCCCAAAAGAGATTTACATGGACTGAAAGGAAAGTGATGGAAAAAGATATGTCATGAAAATGGAAACAAAAAAAAAAACTGGGTAGCGACATTTATACTAGACAAAACAGACTTTCAACAAAGGCTATAATAAGAGACAAAGATGAACCCAGCAATGGAATTGCTAGGTATTTGTCCAAAAAACACAAAACATTTTTTAAAAAGGACATATCCACCCCTATGTTCATTGCAGCATTTTTTACAATAGCCAAGATATGGAGGCAGCCTGAATGTTCAACGATGGGTCAATGGATAAAGAAGAGGTGGTGCGCACGCGCAATGGAATATTACTCAGCCACAAAAAAGAATGAAACTTTTCCATTTGCCATGACATGGATTGGCCTAAAGAATATTATGCTACATGAAATAAGTTAAAAAACACAAATACCACATGATCTCACTTATATATGCAATCTAAAAAACAAAATAAACAAACAAAATGGAAACAGACCCATAGATACAGGGAACAAGCTGATAATTGCCATATGGGAGGGTCTGGGGGCTGGGTGGAAAAAAATGAACGGATTAAGTACAAATTGGTAGTTACAAAATAGTCTCAAGGATATGAAGTACAGCATAGGGAATATAGTCAATCATATTTTAATAACTATAATATTGTATTCAGCTATAATTGAAAAATAAAAGTTATGAAAAGAAAAAGTGTATATATATAAATGAGAAATCAAAAGAGGCAAAACATTAGGTGAATTTAGGTCAAGGATATTTGTACTATTTTTGCAAACTTCATGTAACTTTGAAATTATTTATAAATATAAAAGTTAAAAGATGGTCCCACTTAAAGGATTCGCCCATCTCTCCACCAATACCAAAAAAAGCCAAATTATGTATGTAGGAATTCAGAGCAACCAATGAGACCAATGGCAAACATTGTCAGAATTATGATTTTTAGAACTCTGGAAGTTAGCCAAAGGCTTGCAGCAATCCAAGGAGGATTCATTTGGGAAAAAAAAAATGGCTGTATCTCAGTAAGAGCTTTCCTTATGCCATCTCCCCTCTCCCACTCTGAAGTAGCCTTGAAAACCAATAGCCCACAATCACAGTGAAAACCAGCAGTCACTGGAGGGGGCAGAATTCGGTTAAAGCTCCCTCCAAGCCCTATTTTCAGAGAATTGTCATTATTTGACTTGCCTGGTACTTTCCTATAATATTCCACGCACAAGGCTTGTCTTTATTTGACCTGACTGGGAGCTCTCTGAGTGCAATAAGGCTTTTCCCCAGGGGCATTTGTTGAAAACAATGAGTGGCAATTGTTTAACATCACGGCTACCTGAGGCAATGGGTAACGGGGCAAATAACTGGGTAGACAAAAAGATTAAAAGGCAGGGTTGGGGAAATATCTATGGGATTTGAAAAACTCTGATATATTCCTGGGAATCTCGATGGCCACGTGCATGTGCAGGGCTGTGCTCATGCCCAGGGTTATATGCATGTTCGGGAAATACCGGAGAAGGTTCTGAGCTCTCACCCCTTGCTGACTGAGTCTCTTCACACGCAGAAAGTGAAAGCTAAGGTTAAGTTGTCAACTGCCTGCCTGAGTGTTGAAGATATGCCTCCAAGAGGCACACAGAGTCCCTTCGCAGAATGTGAGATTTATTGGTTCCAGGTGTTTAAGGAAACCTCTGTCCAGTCATTAGCTGCCTGTTACGCTAGCTAAGCAAGACTTCAGTGGTCATACACAACAAAGAACACCGACTCTACGGAATTATTGCAGAAAGTAAGCAATAACAACCAACCCCAGGGAAGTGAGAGAGGATCCGATTTCCAGATATGCCATACTGTAGTATTTAAAATATATCGTTTTCGATGAAAAACATCACCAGGTTTGTAAAGTGCAAAGCAAATATGGCCCGTACACAAGGGGGAAAAGACAATCAATAGAAACTGTCCCTGAGGCAGCCCAAATGTTGAATTTACTAAACTTTATTTTTTAAATTAATTTTTAAATTTAAATATTGTTGGTATATAATCTTATATTGGTTATATTAGTTTCAGGTGTACCATATAGTGATTCCAAATTTTTATACCTAACGATGTGAAAATTTCACTAATTTGAACTTACTAGACTTTAAATCAGCTATTGTAAATAGTTTCATAAAGTAAAGGAAATCATATCTAAGGAACTAAGGGAGAGTATGAGAACAATGTCTCACCTAATAGAGAATATTAAAACAAGACACAGAAATTATAAAAATGAACCAAATAGAAATTCTGGAGTTCAAAAGTATAAAACTGAAGCGAAATATTCACTGGAAGGGCAAAACCGCACATTTGAACAGGCAGAAGAAAAATCAGTGAACTGGAGAAGAGATCGATTCAGATCAATAAGTCTAAGAAGAAATATTTGAAGAAACAATTGCCGAAATATTTCCAAATTTGATGAGAAAAATTAATCAGCACATCCAAAAAGTTGAACAAATTCTAAATAAGATAGACTCGTCTAAATATCTTAACTCCCCAATTATTTTATTTAGATGATGATATAAATTTAGGAGAAAATAGGCTAATGAGAAGAAAGTGAAGAGAAAATAAAGGTGGGGGAGTTAAGATATTTAGACGATTATTTATCATTTAAAGATCAGGGCTGTAGTATTTGGTATGTGATAACGCCAGGGAAATAAATTTCAGGAAAGCTATTCAAAGCATACATGGTAAAAAGCACTCCATTTTAAGAATGTACTGACATGCACAATGGTGGTTTGATATTGAACCATTGCTGAACAGTGGTCATAATATCTACAGACTACATAATTCCCCTTATGGATTATCTGATATTTTATTATTAAGGCCATTCCGATTTCCCATAGTCTCTTGACACATGTGGTGAAGCTCACTTTAAAAAATCGTAATAATATACTCATTCGACAAAACAGAATTTCAGATCGCTTGATGCTTGGGATTATTTGTACCACTGCTTTTCTCCACTGTTGTGGAAAATGGAGAAATGACCATACACTGATATTCAGATGCATACTCTAACGTACCAATGAAATAGCTCCAACATCATGTATGCATGTATAAATCCATTAAGCAATCACCGCTGAATTGTATTTGCTAATGGCTGCCAGGTTCAACCACAACTCTTGACTTTTAGGAACTTAAATGCATCTATTTCAAAGTTTTTTTGCAAGGCAGAACACAATCAGAGGACTCTCTCATTTACACACCACCTTATTTTACACCCCTTGTGTGTAAACACTTCCTACCTCCCAATGCGGAAACTCCACACAAACTCAGAGGGGACAGCAAAGCAGGAGAGGAAACCAAACAGAATCTGCCAAGGAAGGCCACAGACGACACTCCCTCTTCCGCTCGCGACACAACTCAGAACGCGGCATTGTGCCACCCACGAATTTCATCCGATATAATGAGAAGAGGGAAAGAAGAAACTAAAAAGGGCCAGGTTTCCAGGATTTTACCAACACTTGCCCTTGATTATAACATCTGGTAATTCCCTGAGCCCCACCCCTGCGTTACAAACCTTGACATTCGGCATGCTACAGACAGAGATCTTACAAGAGCTTGCAATTACTTCAGGTCCACACTGAACGCACTGCAGGTATTTTTATCCCAGCCCCTTTTCCACTCAAACACCAGCACTGTGGTAAAGCCTAAGAGAATGTGCTTCATTTATTATCTATAATGTTAAAATTGAAAAGGGTAACCGCCATTAATGAATGAAATTAGAAGCGGATAGGAAATTGTTTATCATACGAATGAACGGGCTTTGAATTGAAGGCCAAATACCCCAAACGGCTGCACCCCTTCCTCCCACATGCACTGCTCTCTCCCCAGATCCCGCCTATTCACAAATGCAGTGGCTGGGTCCATCACGATATTCGCATAAAACTGTTGGAGAAAAACCTAGGCAACAGTCAAAAGCACCACCCCAATTTCCCTCTAAGCTCATCCTAAGAGAAAGAACCCGATCCATCCTCAAACCCCAAGAGCACCTCTTCAGACAGCTTCTAGGCACTTCTGGCCAGATTTGTCTCCTAAAGCTGACAACGGCCCCTGATGCCTGCTCCACAAGTAGGAATTTAGGCTTCTGATGCCTGGGAATCGCTAGAGTCAGAAGTTAGACAGATCAACAAAGAAACACACCCAGGACAGTGTTGGCAGATGATTCTGTATCCTCGGATGTTTGCACTGTACGTACAATCTCAGAGGAGCCCAGCGCCCCAAGAGAATCTTCACTCAAGTTCACCACGACGCACACTCACTTCTTCACAACACAGTCAGACTATTCAGGTGCCCTGAGAACCTTTCCTATGATTACTTAAATAGATAACGCCCAGCATACACACGTGGAGGGGAAGAG
>NW_024356247.1:459478-482850 GCF_902729225.1 Pteropus medius
AGAACAGGAGAAAAAAAACAGAGACCAAATCAAAACAACTTCTATGTCACCCAAACTCTTCACTTACATCAATTTGTCAGTCTGGGCACTATTGACATTGTGGCTCAGATAATTCTTTGTTGTGTGTGTGTAGGCGTAGGGGATGCTCCCTTATGAATTGTAGAAGGTATAGAAGCATCTCTGGTCTCTACCCATTCGATGCCAGTAGCAACTCCTCCATTCAGGTGTGACCAAAAGTGTCTGCGGACATTGCGAAAAGTTCCAAATGGCAAAAATTTCCTAATTCCCCCTTGAAGACACCTGCCTTAGACCAAAAAGTTTCCCCGGTATGGCTCCAATCAGCATGCGAATTGCCACGTTACAAAAATAGATACAAGATTAACTAGTTGGTTCCGTAATACAGAGTCAGGGAAGAGGTTAGATTTTTATGATCAGAAGTCCATCTCAGCAATAGGAAACGGCCCCTGTCACCTATGAATTAGTTTTCCCTGTGACAGCCCAATCTCGGATTGTTCTGGCTCCCTTTCTGATATCATTTCTCACATAGTGTTCAAGCAACAAGTGACCTACTTGGGCCCGTCTACGTGTGATATCCTGCCAAACGATTTTCCACACCTCCTTCTCTCTCCATGTCAATACATGCAGTATTGGCAATATTAATGTGTGTGTGGCCATAATGTGTGTGTATTGTGTATGTATGTGTGTTTCAAAAAGAAATAGTTCCAGCTATATGGTGAGCAAGAAAGGGGTAACAATCCACGCTCTGCTTACCTACTGAGGTGTGGAGAGAATCAAATGAGATAATGGATGTGAAAGTACCTTGAAAATATAAAGTACTCTGCAATTATAAGGTGCTTATTATTTCCATGAATGTCCAGCCCTGCAAAACTAAGAGGGGAAAAAAAAGCTGTGAGGGGCAGGATGGGATATTTTAATTCCCAGGGCCAAAGTGGAAAAGGAGAAAAGAACAGAATGGGATGAGAAAGCAACTTGTTAGGCTTTGAAAATGAAAAGCGTGGTGAGATGGATGGATGCTGAATACTAACATCCGATGGTAAAAGATTTTCTTTTGTTGGGGCACAGAAGCGGCCAAGAACAAATCAACATGGGAACCAAAAATGATAAAGGAAATGCCATTTGATTTAAAAGCTTCGAGTCCTCTAAATTTCTAAAACAATGTTTCTCACACTGTATGCCTTGTAACATAAGTATTTCTCGAAATACTGCTATCAAGCGTCAGCAAATGAATTTCGGGAAGTTGCATCTTACAGGAGTCACAATATCTATGAATAGAAAGACTCTTGAGAAACATGGAGTAAATAAATTGTTTTATTTTGTTCAATTCGTTATTTCCTGAACATATTTGACCTGAGAACTCTATTTAGTTATTTATTTTAACCTCTGTTAGGATCGGCTTGAGGTATGTGACATAAAGGATTTCCGGATGACAATGGACTGCAAAGTAAATGAATCAGTAAGATGGTTGCTGAGTATACGTGTGGCTGCATGTATGGAAATATAAGCCGAGATGGTAAATCCATCTTCCCAGAGCACTGATTACATTTTTCCTGAGGTGGCACATGTAGTTCTGGGCTCCCAAAATGCTGAATAAGAGAGAACTAAGAGACCATGAAAGTGATAAATTTCATTAAAGGAACTGGTTGAAAGGTGTACATCTGAAAGATAAGCTGATAAGAACAGAGAGCAATACAAAGTGTTCATTGAACAGCCTTAAGCAAGTACAGAGTGCTCTGGAGTCTCGCTTTCCTTCTCTCTGTCTGCCCGCTTCAGATCTTGCCCAATTTCTCTGTCCCTCCACCAACTTAGAGTTTCTTCGTCCTCCCCACAGCTCACTACACTACCTATTCCAGCTGTTGCGCCATGGATTTGAGTTCCCATATTCGTTTCATTTCCAGTGATCATAATCCTATTCTAGAACTTTGATCCTATACCTATGCGTGTCACTCAACTAAGTCCTGAAGATGGATGTGCAGCATGTGAAAAAACATTCGTAACAGAGCAGGTGGAGAAGACAGGCTTTTGTGGACAGTCTTAAAACCGAATACCCATCTACCCTTATTAATCAGATACAATTTTATTTTGATGAGAAAACAGAAAGGAGAAGAGAAGAGAAACCAAGAGGGAGGAAGAACATCAAAAGCCACATTTTAGAGCAGTTGGAAATTGACGACTAGCTTAACAACAGCAACAACAACAAAACACTAAGGGAGTCAGGTACAGGCGCCGTCAAAGAGTCCTAGAAAACTTATAAATGAAAAACAGAAAAACCCAACTCTTCCAAGCCATATGTCAGAGGGACGGTGACTGAATACTGAATGGCCAAGTGTGAAACTACGAGAGAGGACGACGCGCACAGCCGACTGCATCTCGCTATGGCCGCCAAGCAGAAGACGAGAGGGACCGATCCCCACCTTGAAACAGACCTCGAGTGGGTGTGTGGCTTCGATCTGACAGTCTCATTTTACTTCGATGCCAGTTTGGCGATTAAATTTCGGAATCTTTTCATTATTTGGTTTGGATTCATTAAAAGTTATTTTGCGTTGCAGGTCCCTCCCCCTCCGTCCTTAAAACTCTTGCTGTCCTCGCCACCCCCTCCTGCGTGACAGGCAGGCAGACAGACACACACAGACACACACACACACTCACACGCTCGCACACGCTCCTCTCGATGTGAATCGAAGCAGGCAGAGCAGCTCCACCTCGGCACCCGCCTTTGTAGCCAGGAGCACACACAATACTCAGGAGCTTTTTCGGCCTTGAGAATGGTTTAACAATAATGGTACAGTTCCGCTTTTACTCAGAAAAAGCTGGAAGGAAACAAAAAGGTTTAATAGGCACAAATGTTGTGCTCCTGCTACAAACAATAAATAATGCCAAAGCGAAAGAGCGGTGGCGCGTGGCGACCCACCGAACACTGCTGCTCCCGGGGCCACCGCGAAAGCCTTTGTGAACTTCATGCCGCTGAACACATTAAACTGGCCTCTAAGGGCCGGGACGTAATGTTCTGTTATCGTCGTGTGCTTGTCTGTTGTAGTATTGAATGGCTCTCATTTCTAAGCCTGACATGAGACAAGGGATGATGAAGACAAATCTGAAGCTGCCCGAGGTTCGACTTGCTGGATCTGTGCAGCAGCCAGCGTGACATCGGGACGCACAGCCCGGGATCTCCGGCCAAGGAGAAGCTGCGGCTGTGCGCATGAGACCGCGGAGGCCAGGGCTTCGGTTCGGAATGAATCAGGCTGTGTTCTTCAGGCATTCGATTCCATCTGTTCTACTCTAAAATGGCTGCTGTCCCCCTCACCTTGCACAGCTCGATGTGGAATGAAGTATAAAGAACACATCACAGAAAGCTCGATGTCCCGAAGCTGGGCTGCTACAAAACACTGCCGTGAGCTCAGCAATGCTGGCATGTACAAGGAGGTATTTTGAGGGAAGTTTTACCAAGTGCTAAATATATATGTAAATTTTGTCAGAAGTTCTGCAGAACAAAGCTAGTTCACTTGGCCACAGGCCAAAAAATCCTAATTAGTTCTGTGAGTTTGTCCAATGTTTGAACATAACCACCAGTGGACAACTGTACAGACCCAAAGAGGTTTTCTAAATGCAAAGCATTAATGCAGAGGGACAAAAGGAATCATTTTTTTTCTTTAACCTGCACTCGAAAAGAAAAGAAAAACCTGAGGAGGAAAGAAGCAATCAGTCACAGAGCTTCCAGGACTCTGCAGACTACAGGGCTCTGGGGAATTAACGGAGGGTCACGCACAGGCCTAATAAAACATCTCGGGACTCAGGCCACTGCACACGTACTACATCCCTCATTCTCCCCACGGCCCGGTGAGGAAGACGCGCGTACTTTCATCCCCACCACCGTGATGTAGCCTTAGAGGCTCTCTGTCCGCTTGTCAGAGTCTCCACGGCTTCCCTGTCCAGTGATACACACGCCATGTTTTGCAGAAGCAGAGTTGAACTGTCTCTAACTCACTTTCTTTATCAAAGCTCAGATGCACAGAACAATGATCAACTTTGCATTCGGTTCCCAACATCAGCCACCTCATTCGAATGACACCGTTTTAATGACAATAAATGTTGCACGGGCGCCAGTGAAGTGAGAAACGTCATCCTGCATTAATGCCCCATCTGCCTACCATCTCCCCAAGATCCTGGGGCCTGTTTCGAAGCGAGGAGAATTTACACCTAATTAAAACTGCGGGGGAAATAGAATGTCAGAGGCAGGATTTAGTTTCTTAGAATTAAGAGTATTTTTGAGGCGTCAGACTAGTCAGTCCGGCAGACTCGCGGAGGACGGAGGGAGAGGGAGAGGGAGAGGGAGATCATGCGCACGGATGGGAGTGGGGTGATCGGGAAGGAGGAGCTAGACAGTTATTTTTTAAAGATGCTGACTTAGTGCGAAGGAGTGAATGGCTGGGAAATGGCTTCGTTGTTGCCCCCACGTTTCCCTGTTTCCCCTACGTGCCTAAGCCGCTGCTCCTCTGGCAGAACAAGGAACAAATACATGTTTCAGCTGAAGGGCGAGGAAACAAGAGTCCACGTGATTCACCAAGCGGATGACTTCAGATAACAGAAAATTGAATGTGTCTCATTTTATCATCGAAGCTAAAGTATGAGGAGGAACAGAGACCTGGCCTTTTTTTTTAAGTTTAGTGTTCTTTTAGCAGCTAGTTCCAAGTCCTCAGGCTGCACGGCAAACGGAAGAATGGAAATCTAAAAGTTTTCTTGTTTCTCACCCTCGCTTTTTAAAAAAAGACTTAAAGGGTTCATCTGATGACGGAGCTAAGACCTGTATAAACTATCTTATGACTTTCCTTAAAGTCACAGGTAAGCAAGCCATTTCGTTTCATGTGCGACATTATTACACTTAATCTTGCACATTCGACAGACACAACAGAATGAGGAGATATGGCACCCAAGATGAAGATGGGAAGGCTTGGTTCACGTAAACGGGAGGATTTTTAAGATATTCCACACCCATTTATACACAAGCAGATGACGTTTACGGATGGTGTGGAAGCTTTTCCACAAAGTCTCATCCTAGGCTCTCTCGGACCCTCTGCAGCGATTCTTGGGTCCTAACTTTATTCAGAGCTGCCCGACTACCAGGCTTAGTCAGGGCCACTTGGACCTGGACTCATTACCTGCCTCTGCCATTAACTTAGATACCCGTATCTAAGGAAAGAATGTGCTGACCATATTTACAATGACTAATGCTTTTGGAGGTCAAGGAGGATTAAAAAGTTCAAGTTTACAAAGGACTTAGGTTTTCCTCCAGTAAAAAGAATCGTATCAGCAGAAATCGGATTCCTCACTCGATTTACCTCAGAATCTCTTTCGGGTAACAAAGAAATAAAGTTCATAGGTTCAAATAATGAAAATCGTGTCCCATATCCCGTTTCTCCATAGCAGAGTCACCTACTTAGCCATGCTTCCCAGCTTCCTCTAGCAACCCATTTCAACGATCCATAAAACAGTAAGGCTAAGGGATCCTCCTCAGCAACCTCCGCTCCGAGTAGAGATCTGTGTCTATAGTTATTTACGTCTCCTCATCCTTCGTCACCAGAGTTGAAGCTCTCAGTCCCTTTGCTGCCATCCCCGTTCTCTGGATACTCCTTTTCCCTCCACCCTGAAATTCGGCCCTTCCCATTTGCCTGCCAAACCTCAGATCATCCGATCATCTCCTTCTAAATAAATTCCTTTCTCCATCCCACGCAGGACAGCAGGTGGCGCCGCAGATAGCTAGCTGTTTCTTTTCTACTGCCGATTCCTTGAAGGCAGCAGGCTCATTGGGTATGGCAACCATTCATACAGGAGAGTTGCGATCGGAAATATTCTGTACACACAACGATTTCTTCTTCGTACAAACTGGTTTTAAGATTGACTGAGTGATCATGTAGAAAAAGAGAAATGTCTTCTAGCTTTTTTTTCCCTCCTCATGTCAGTGCGAGCCCGTATGACAAGGCTCTCGTTATCTTCTTGCTCTGGTTATGAATGAGCAGAGACAGCCCAGCGATAGAAGTTGGTGCCGTTTGCCAAGTCACCCAGTGCAGCCTCTGCAACTTCCAAAATAGAGGAGCGGGGACTGGGCACCCCAGTGTGCATGTGTTACGAAATGTTACTGTAGAAACGATTTGGGGATTATACACTTTTTGGAATTAGCTGCACCTCAGCACCTTTCCATTAGAATTTGCTCAATGTTGAAAAAGAGACAAAGCTAGCCGTCTAATACCCATAGCACGTAAGGACGATTAGAAAACATTCATTTTTGCTCCGTTCACACTTCTATTCCCAAAGAACCATATGCTTTCTAGGTTCTGCCTTGACCACTCGATTGACATCTAGCAGCATACAAAACGATGTTTATTTTTAAGAACATTTCATAAGCGTTGGCATTTCAAACTTACCTTTCTTATATAATTTTATATCAGGAGGTTCGGTTCAGCCCACATGCAAATGTACTGGCAATTCGAATTAAGGTTGAAGGTCTGACAAATGTTAGCACACGCAGTCAAAGTTCAAACGAAATGTAAATGTCACTGGAGTAAGAGTCAGCAGAACCCAGTGCCATCTAACTCACGTGGCAACGTTGGACAAGACACCCTCTCTGAGCCTTCGTTTCCTGGGTATATCAGTGCCTCACGAAGGGTGAGAAGGGTCAAAGAAATGAGTTCCTAAATGGCTCTGAAAAAGATTAAACTATGCACAAAGCAGAAGCATTACATTTAGCCTGGAGGGTCTTCATTCTAATACAGGATCATTTATTCGTTCATTGATGAAGCCTGTGTCCTCTTGTTTTCGGAAGCGGAACTACTCTTGATTCCTCACAGATTTTATAATACGATGTTGCGGAGGGTAAGGACAGTGGGAGGTAGTTCCAGTAACTGACAAAAAGAAACGTTTCCAGAAGAAAGCAACTAGGAGAGAAAGGATTCAATAGATTTATCGCACAAGGAACATCTGAAGGAACGGGTGGGAAGTGTTTAGTCTAGAGACTAGATGGGGTAACGATGGCGGCTTTCAGAAATCTGAAGGGCTCTCACATGCAGAACACATTACGTTTTTTCGTGGCAGGACGCAGAACAAAAATCGACCACGCCAAAAAGAAAAAAAAAAGTAAGCCACAACCATGGAACCGTGTCAAAGGGACACAGTAGCCAACTGAAAAAGCTCCCAATGGCCAAAGCTTTAACAATTTGAGAAACAAAATAAAGTATCGGACTATAAGCCAAAGAAACTGAAGGCCTGTCTCAAATCTCAATGCACTTCCAACCTCCCCGGGTGCCTTTAATGCATATTAGAGTCTCTGTGCCTGACTGTAGTGCTGGTTCGTTGGTCTCCTGCTCTAGAACTGAACTTCCACAACCAGCTCTCCCTGGTCCGGTCTGCAGACCTTCGGATGCAGACGGGAACTACACCGCCGGCTCACCTGCGTCTGCGGCTTGCGGGCAACATCTCCTGGGACTTGTCAGCCTTCATAGCCACTTGAGCCAATTACATCTACAGCTCTATCTATCTATCTATCTATCTATCTATCTATCTATCTATCTATCTATCTAATCACATTGGTTCTGTTTCTCTGGAGAATCCTGGCTAACACAGATTTTGACCAAAAGTCCCCTTCATGACATTTACAAAATCTGATCATAGATGAGTCAGAGTTATAGGCCAGAAGTGTATTTATGCGAAAACCATGAAATTAAAAAAAAAAAAAAAGCAAACTGGCCCCGAATAGGTAAGTTTTAATCTCAGCTCAAAGATCAATGTTCCATTTGGCCAAGAGCCTTACTTGCTGACTTAAAAATGGGGCAGGGGACTTAACTAGATCAGTGGTTCCCAGCCTTAGGTTCCTGGACATCTTAACAGACCAGAGGTAATCGTTGGGATTTTCAAGTAGTTTTCAATATTTCAAAACTTTAAGGAAAATAGAGCCTTTGATCATACAGCTGCCCTAGTTATCTAAATGTCAAGTTTCTTGGACTTCCACTGGAATTACAGCAACCAAGCACAATAACTGGCCATCCGTGCCGATCGAAAGCTCTGATGCACATGCACACGCGTGTACGAACACGGAGAAGCTATTATTTAATAGGCGCAGCTTTTTCGGGAGGAAAAAGAACTAACTGAAGCACTGGGCCTTATGAAAAAAAGATACCAGAAGGGTTTGGGGGGTATGAGAACACTGGGAAGCCCTGATCTAGCTGATTTATAGCTGAGGTCCCTTGCAACTCTTACAGGTTCCGACACCTACTTGCCTCTCGTCTTTCCCACTGAGGACTGTAATCTTCGTTTACCTCAGACACTGGACACAGATGAATAATGGACTTCTTGGTCTGCCACCGTCCTTGAGTCTGAGGACATCTATGAGCTTACTGCAGCTGTCTGTTCTCTCTATACCCATGCATTCAGTACTGATTAAGTGGGGGCCTTGCGACAGGCAAAAAAATAAATAAAGAAATTGTAAGGTTTCCCACAGCCTAGCTGGTCAGCGTGTGGGCGAGCGCTTTGGAGTTTAGAGGTAGTCAAGTGTCACTTCACATTTCCCAAAGCCTTTGATAGGCGTGGCAGGTTCAGACTCCCACAGAGAAGTTGTCTGCCCAGTTTGAAGGGGAAATGCTACTCAGTAACGAAAGCTACTCCCGGTTAAAGGCGATTTTAGCTCAGCAGCCTGTGCCGAGGAGGAGGAGGAGAAGAGGAGGAGGAGGAGGAGGAGGAGGAGGAGGAGTATGGGGTGTGGAAAGAAGCTCCCTTGAACTGAAACTCGAATCTTGAGGTAAACACAGCTGGGACTTGTTCCAACACTGGCTTCTATGACCTGGAAACAAGAGCACCCTGTGTCCCAGCAAAACGCATGTTCGCTGAGCCTTATCCTGCCTATTTCTAAACCTCGATCAACTGCAAAGTAGCTTTAAAAATAAAATATTTGGCAGGGGAGAGGGTTCTTTTTAGGCGAATTTCATTATTTTAATTTAAAATCTGAACATTCCCGATCCTGCAGTCTTCACCAATTTGGAGGCGTACACGCACGCATGACACACACTCCAGCCCTGAATGAGCTTAGGGGAGAGAAGCAGCTGGGCTCTAGCACGACTCCTAACTTTCCAGCTCTGCGCGAAAGAGTGGAGCCCAGAAGTAAAAACTTGAAACTGCCGACTACTTCTGCAAATTGACATTTGGCCGACGCAGAGAGAATCAAAGGTGGCAAGGGCAAGCTAGCAATGAATTAAACCGATTAAGGCAGAAGCGTGGTGAGCTTTAGCAGTCTAAGGTCTGGCTTTCCAAGACCGAAAACCAAGAACGACAGCACTTTCTTTTGATTTTAATTTTGTTTTTTAATCTCAGCATCTGGCTTTTTTGCTGTGTGACCTTGAGCGAGTAGCTCGATCTCTCCACGTTTTGTTGTGTCAAACACGTTGTACTATCTAGAACGATAAACCATAACCTCTCTTTGACCCAGAAGGTCTTGATAGAATGCATGTATTACAATGAACACAACCCAAATTGTACTCGATAATTCTATTTGTGTATATGTGCGTGGGTGGCTGTTTTTCTCTCATAGTAAATGCTGAAGAAGTTTTAAACACTGTCATCCTCTTTGTGCTCCGGCTCTGGAAAAACTGAGCACCCTACCCCCACGGAATGGGGAAACGACCACTCTTCTCCTCCGTGTCGGTTTCTTTGAGCTGGCAGCCCCAGGATTGGCTCCTCTTTACCCTTGCTTTGGAGCTGGAGGAGTCTACCAGAGCATCCTTTGGTCACACCCCAAGTCATTTCAGAGTGCAATCTACGTGTTCTGAATGGTAACTTTAGGAGCAGAAATCCTGGAAATGTATATCTAGGTTTTGTTCTTTTGGTGTTTACAAGTACAAGATCTGCTCAAAAGGCAGGACCAAAGTTGCTGGGGAATAGATCATGGTCCTGTTTCCTTCTCTACACGAGTCCCTGCCTATGCTACTTTAATGGCTGTGGACCCCGAGGAGAAGACACCTACCAAGAAGGGCTGCTGGTGGCTAACTGGGCTCAAATTTAAAAGCAGAGCTTAGCAGCCATTTCTACACAGGGGCCTCTCACACAAACCACATTCCAGGGAGAGGCCTAGCACTGAACCCACGGCCTGCACTATGTTCCTGCCTGCTGAGCCAGCCCTTACAAGGGAGTTACTGGAACAGTATTTCAACCAGTAGGACTGAGGCTTTCCCTGTCCAATCGGAGGTGTGCAACTATATCACCATCAGCATCTATACTAAGCAATCAGAGCAGCTCCATTCTGCCCAATCAGGGCAGTGCCTTTTGGACCAATCAAACTTCAAGGATTTGGAGTCCTCATTTGCATGAGGGACCAATGAGGGGCCGAGGTGGGGACTTCTGTCTATATAAGTCAGCTGCCAGTGGCTCCGGGAGTACACTTTCTCTTTCCACTGAAGGCAGAATATTGTGTTTCCTTGGCTCCAAAGACCTCCCACTGCACCTGAGTGGAACGGACTCAGGCAAGGGGACTCGCGCCCCAGGGCTGCTTCCCAGCCCTGCCATGTCACGACTGTGCTGCTTCTTAATTGAGCTGTAACACTCTCAAGCTGTTCCACAGTTGTGTTGTATCACAACTGAACTGTTTGTAGTGAATAAATTTTCCTTCTTCACCACGCCCCAAATTAGGAATTCCTGAGCTTTAAGTTTATTCTTTTTTATTTTTATTTTTTGCCATGGAATGGTTTCGCATACAGGACAGGCGGACGGGAGCTTTGAGTAAACTATTCAATGGATATGTGCCCTTGCTAAGTGTTCTTCCTTCTTTGGGCCTCTGTTACTTCTTCATAAAATGGGGTAAGAAACAAGGAAGTATTACGCTTTCCAATGTTTCATAGCCAAAATCACTGGCCTGGCTGAGCTGCCTAGAGCCTTTGCAAATTGAAGTCTACAGTAGGACTTTGAGCTGTCTTGTCCTAAGAGCTCTCAAGTGGTTGGATTTACCTGTAATGTGATTATAGATTGTTTTATAAAAATATAAAAAAAGTAATGTACATGTTAATGGCTCTAGGGCAAAGGTAAAGTGGAAAAGTAGAATATAAATAGGCAAATGGAACACATCCCCGAACAAGATGTCGCATGAAGGGAAAAACACACAAATACACATATATACACATATCTAAAAGTACAAAAATGCAGTGCAAGAATACATAACCGAATCCATCTTTGCCTCCGGTAACGTATGGAGAGGAATGGGGCCGAAAATAGGGCACAGAAATGAACTTGCCTGTAATGTTTTACTTCTTCCGCTAGGAAAAAATGTAATGCGAATTCTACGTTAAAAAATGGTAACGGTTGTTATGAAACGTGAATAAGTTCTAGAGATCTGCTGTACAACATAGTGCCCGTAGTTCACAATACCTTATTATACACTTAAAAATTCGGTAAGTGGGCAGATACATTAAGTGTTCTTATTACAAGGAAAAATGTTTATCGATTCTGAGTAGAGATCTGGTGTGTTTGTTACATCACTGATTCTTAGTGTTTTCTAGTATTTTTTCTGCATACTCAAAACCATCAATCGTTTTTAAAAGCAAAATGTTGGTTTGTTTTCAAAATCTGTGAAATGTTCGTGGATTATTTTGATAAGTGATAAGTGAATTTAATCTCAAAACCAGGAAAATGAAAAAGAGAAAAAAATAACAGGACAAAGGAAAACGAAAGAGAGACTCACTGGAACACGACAGAGAGGCTCCGGGAACCTCAGGAACCTCTCGACCAAACGTAATTAATAAATTCCTGTTCTAAACTTAAGCCAAAGATTTAACAAACGGACCTATTACAAGATGGAGGCTCCTCGGTGTTCCATCCCCCACCATATGTATTTAAAACCCCACTCTGTTGCGCTGATTTCTCCAGACAGAAACTTCCAGTGAGTCTCCTCCAACTGCCTAGCCTTTCAGGGACAAATTTTCCATCTCGGTTTCCAAGGTGGCTGTTATAACACCACAAATCACCTTCTGCCATTCCTTCTTGAGCCAAATTCCTACTGGTTTCCAGGAATCACATGAGGAATATGGTTCTCTGAATTCATTCCCTCACAGTACTCAGCTTACAACATTTGTTAAACTAAACGCCTTACTACAAAAGCTGAACCTGCTGAAGATAAAGCTTTTCATTTTTGCCCTTACTGCCCTCCCCCAAGCTAAATCCCTGTCACAGTCAGAAATGCCATTTTATCCCCCAACTCCGAAGAAATCCCAGTCATCTTGGCTCTCTGCTGCATAGTGATTGACAATTGAATCCATTTGCTTTTATCAACTCGCTGGCTCTCGATTTCCCCCCATGGCCCCTTTTGTTAGTCCTTTTCCCTCCAGCCTCCTTGCTTTTTGTGGGCACCTCACAATATGATGTGTTTGAATGGCTCTTCCTGCCCTGACTCTCCGCCACACACGAGAGCCACAGCCTCTCCTGGCTAATGTAACTGAAGCACCGGCTCCAGATTTTGCTCTCTAAGGGTAGCAATGACCTTGTATTCAGCCAGGAAAACAGCTGCAGTCAAACAAGATATGGATCCCGGACAACATCAAGTGAAAGGTTGAAGGCCCTGCTGATAAGCGAGGAGGGCAGGTCGGGAAGGCAGTCAGGCAAGGCAGAGTGTTAAACGGGACAGATCAACACAGGCTTCGTGCGTTCAGAAGCAAGAGCACCCTTACCTCACTGTTCCGAGAGACCACTGATAGGACAATCTAAGGCAAGGGATCAGGGCTTCACCTGTAATTATCACCCTGTCCCTGATTTCCAGTGTGGCTTTGGGCAACTCGCTTTAGAGTATCTGAGACTCAAATCCCCCATCTGGAAAACATTACCATCGTGGAAACTGTTACTGTGGGAAAAGACCTTAGAGATCAGCTTTAGACCAAGCCCTCATTTCACAGTTTGAAAACTCGGAGGCCCAGGGAGGGGAAGCAAGTTGTACTATGTGGTGCAATATTTACCTTTCTTAAGTCCATGAGCTCGTTTGTGAAGCCAAGTGAAATAGAACCTAGGAGTCCTCTGAATCCTTTAGAAGTGAGGGGCTATAGAATTATAAGGTGTTATTCCTGGCAGCCTTAGTGCCCACGGTCCCTTAACATAACCCTGTCTCCTGAAGGAAGACACAGTAATCTGAGTTTTTATTTCCTCGAGACCACTGTGCCCTGTCGTCTGCTGCTGCCTCTCCGAGTCCTCCTACCTAAGGGTATGGGAACAGCTGGTCCCCGAGCATTTTCCTCTGGGCCGATGCCACCTTACATAGTGTGACGCTCGACATTTCAGTGCCGTAAGTAGAGGCCATAGAGCAGGAAGAAGTTCATTACAAAGCGCCTCCTGGAGGGCTACTGGGACAGCTGGGGTCGGAATCACGCAGATCGGAGAAAGGCTGAGGAGTCTGAAAGGACAGAGTGCGAAACAAAGAGAGACCTCGGACGGCCCTCTTCCTTTCCGTGCGAACCATGCCAAAATGGCTTTTCATTTCAAAGAGTCATCTGAGGGTACCCTCGTTTAGTATGTGACCCGGCTGACTGAAGCAGGCCAGTGGATTTTGCAGTCCAATAAATGAAATTCTCAGAAAATACAGGAACCCCATTCCTGGCACTAGCTGCGTCCCCTTTAGGCCTCTGATGGCACTTAGTGCTGGAAGATATCAAAGTCGTACCTGAGGGTTGCATGGTGGAAGCGAAAATCAAAATCTTTTCAGAATCTTTCAGTGTTTGGCTAGAAGTGACTTGGCCTTGATTCGTGAATCATCGGGGTCAGCGATATCATGACATCACCACCTTATCTAGACAACAAATCCTGATCCTTTGGCCCCTCCGATTAACTGGGAACCACTGTCTGCAAAATCAAGTGGTGTGTCTGGAGCCTTATTGAGAGATGAAGTGACAAACTGGGATTCTGGCTTCTCCCACTATATGATCTCCATATCGATGAGTGACAAACCAGGCACACTCGCCTATTCCCTACAAATACACATATGGAAGGACCGAGGTGAGTCATGGTGTAGGATTTACCAACCGACACCTTGGCCTTGACTTGTAAAGACTGCCTGTCTCTCTCTTCACGGCCTGACTTCCTAACGCTTCCTCCTCACGTGAGCATATGTCTGTGTTTAGCTTTAAGTCGAACCACATACATGCGAAAACTCGCTGCAGCACGGGCACCGGGCCCCTCCTTTCACCCTAGTTAGCCCAATGGCCATGACTATGCCATTTATGAAACATCTTGTCAAACATCAAGGCTACAGCTTTGCACATACGGGATTTGCTGTGGGAAAAGACAATGTGACCTGTATTATCAGACACGTACGACACACATTCGATAGGCAACGAGCGGATCTCTTCCCCTGCCAAGTGGTACAGTGCAAGGCGGCCCATAAAACAAGCACACAGAGATGCAGACACAAATACAGAGAGCCGGTAAGGGGAAATGTTACTGAACTGCCCCCAAGGGGAGATTGAGAACAGTGAACTTACACTGAGGATACCCCCACAAGTCTAAGCAAAGAGAGATTTCAGATGACAACGGTTGTGCCAATGCACAAAGAAGCCGTGTAACAAGACGACTCACTCTCTGGGCCTTGGCCGAAAAGTGCCAACAAGTCAACGTGAATCTTTGTGAAGGGCAGAGCTCTTTCAAAAATGCCCCCATCTGGTTGGGCATGCGAGAAGCCTCAAGGATCAGAGCATTGGGGCCACCAAGATGCCAAATAAACTCAAGATTCTCTAAAGTGAATGAATATCCTTTTCATATCCTACTCTTTTCTGTTAATATTTCCTCAATCAATAATTACTTCAGTCACAGAGGTAGAGTTTGTTGCTATGGATCAACAAACGAACTTCTCTCCAGTTAGTTAAAGACTTTCTCTTTAACTGAATGGGAGTGGTACAAGAATCTGCAGCATGTCACTCCACCTGCTAGAAGGGTTGAGAAGAAGAAACTAGTTAATACTATGGCGTATATACTTTCTATCAACTCTACTGGGCCCATGCTGTCCAGCTGACTTCCCTGGGAGCACGTCTTTCTCGTACTTGTAGCACCTCAGGTTTGGGAGTCAAACCCGGCCATAGCCCTCAGACCCAATAACTAGGTCCTTGACTTATTCTACCTGTGCCACAGTATCTAGCCCCAAACTTTAATTCTTACAGGGCTAAGCTCCCTTCTGAACCCCCGGCATTCCTAGAATAGTGATGGAAATATTCTACACCCAGGAGTAATGAGAAGCCCTGACACCCAAGTGTCAACGGAGGCCGTACGGGGAACCTGGACTTCTGTTTCCACCTAGAAGCAAAAAGGCAGCACAGCGCCTTCCCCTGCCGGAGCAGTATCAGAGAAAGCTAACTGAAACGGAAGTTTTAAATCAGACCCAGAGTCTCATAACATACTACAAAGTCATCCAGGTTTCTGTCAAAAATCACTCGTCACACCAAGAATGAGAAATGCCTCCAACTAAATGGAAAAGGGCAATCGATAGATGCCAAAGCCAATGTGGCAGAGACGGTAGAATTATCTGACAAAGGTTTTTAAAGCAGCCATGATAAAAATGCTTCACTAAGCAATGACAAACTCTCTTGAAGCAAATGAAAACTAGGAAGTCTAGGAAAATAAGCAGAAGATATATAGAAGGACCAAGGAGAAATTTTACAAATGAAAAATACAATGACTGAAATTGTAAAAAAAAAAAAAAAAAAAAAAAAAAAAAGAAATCAACAAATTGGCTCTATAGCACAATGGACAAGGCTAAGGAAAGAATCAAGTAACTTGAAGATAAATAAAAATGATCCAATCTGAACGACAGAGAAAAATAGACTAAACAAAATGAACAGGATCTCCGAGACTTGTGGGGCTTTGCAAAATATGTCGCCAGAGGAGGCCAGAAAAAAAGATAAAAAAAAGATAAGATAAAAAAAGCTTGACAGAAAATGTATTCAAAGAAATAATGGCTAAAAATTTCCAAAGTGGTAACAGACATAAACCCATAGATTCAAGAAGCTGAGAGTATTCCAAACTGAATGAACCCAAAGAAATCTATGCCAAGGTATATCATAGCCAAACTTCTGAAAACTAGAGACATTAAAAAGACAGATCTACCCTAAAGAGTCCACCAACGAAACTATTAGAACTGATAAATGAACTCGGTAAAGTAGCAGGATGCAAAGTTAATGTTCAGAACTTGGTCGCATTTTTATACACCAATAACAAACTATCAGAAAGAGAAATTAAGAAAACAATCCCATTTACAATTGTATCAGAAAGAATAAAATACCTAGGAATAAATTAAACCAAGGCACTAAAAGACTTCTACTCAGAAAATTACAAGACATTTAAGAAGGAAATTGAAGAAGATACAAATAAACGGAAGCATATAACGTGCTCATAGATAGGAAGAATCAACTTTATGAAAATGGCCATACTACCCAAAGCAATCTATAGAGTCAACGCAATCCCTATCAAAATACCAATGGCATTTTTCACAGAACTAGAAAAAGCACTCTTAAAATTTATATGGAACCACAAGAGATCCCGAGGAGACGTGGCAATCTTGAGAAAGAACAAATCCAACTGTCCTACAAGGCTACAGTCATCAAAACAGCACGGTACCGGCATAAAAACAGACATAGATCAATGGAACAGAATAGAGAGCCCAGAAATAAACCCACGCCTATATGGTCATTTAATCCGTGACAAAGGGGGCAGGAATATACAATGGGGTAAAGACAGTCTCTTCAATAAATGGTGTTGGGAAAACTGGATAGACACAGGCAAGAGAATAAAACCAGGCTACTTTCTTACATCACTGGAACGTCAAGAAGGAAGAAACAACAATGAAAAGAGTAAAATTATGGGTACATGCAATAGACTCTGCTTCTCCTGTTGTGTAGTCTAAAAGTTTAACATTTGAGGCGAAAATTATAACAGTGTCTGATGTGGTTCTAAATGGATGCAGAGGAAATATTTAGGACAATTATATTATAAATGAGGGAGTATAAAAAGACTTAAAGAGAGGCAAGGTTTACTCAAACAGGTAAAATGTTGCTATTAGTAGACCGTGATCATTTATGCACATGCACTGTAGAAAACAGTTTTGAAGTTTCTTTAAAAAATAAACATACACTTACTGTATGCCCGAGTAGTCACACTCCTGGGCATTCTCTCAAAGAAATGAAAACATGTCCACGCAAAAATCTGCGCACCGATCTGTACAGTTTTATTTGTAACAGCCAAAACCTGGAGACAAGCAAAATGTCCCTCAATAGGTAAATGATTAAACAAACTGTGACAGACTCATTCCATGGACTACTGTGCAACAGTAAAAAGGAATGTACAATTTGTACACAAAACAACTTGGATGGCTCTCAAGGGCATTATGCTGAGTGAAAAAAAGCCAACCTTAAAAGGTCACATACTCCGTGACTCCATTTATATAACATTTTTGAAATGTAAAAGTATCAATTCGGGGAAAAGATTAGTGGCTGACAGAACCAGAGACAGCCAGAGTTAGGTTGGTGGGGGTTCAGTGTGACTATGAAGACAATAACAGGCTGGCATGAGAAAAATGGTCGTGGTGGTGGAACAGTACTTTACCTCCGATTGTGGTGGCGGTTATACAGATCTACACATGGGAGAAAATGACAAAGCTAAGACATCCATTGTTCCAACGTCAAGTTCGTGGTTTTGACCGTATACTATAGTTATACGAGATGTAACCATTCGGGGAACTGGGTGAAGGGTACCCAGAACCTCTGTACCCTTTCGACTTCCCGTGAATCTCTATTTCAAAATTTTAAAAATCAAGTCACTGTAGCAGGCAGAGTAACGATCCTTCAAAGTAATCCACGACCTACTACTACTAGAACCTGAGAATATTTTACGGCACAAGGGGAATTAAGGTTACAGATGGAATTAAGTTTGCAAATCAACTAACCTTGAGATGGGGAGATTACCCCACATTATTCATCTAGGTAGATCCCATGTAATTACAGGGGCCTTTAAAAGTGGAAGAGGGGGGCAGAAGAGTGGGGATCAGACGACGGAGGTGTGACGCGATGTAAGGAATCAACTCACCAATGCTGACTTTAAGGGTGGAGCGGGGCCGTGAGCCACGAAACGCGGGCGGCTCTAGACGCTGGAAAAGGCAAGGAAATGGAGTTTCTCCTAGAAACTCCGGAAAGGAATTCAGCCCTGACCACACCTTGATTTTAATGCAGTGAGACCTATTTCAGATTCTTGACCTCTAGAACTGCAGGATAATAAGTTCATGTTGTTTTAAACCACTAAGTATTTGCTAACTTTTTACGGCAGCAACAGAAAACTAATAGAGCCACCAAGTAGGGCTTAAAAACTAACCCACTCGAAGATGGACAACTGGCTTTTTGAAAATACATTCAATTCATCAGTCAGAAGTCAATAACTCTGTACGATAATCTTAAGTCAACAGCCAATACATCATGGCTGATGCTGTTTGCAATTCCACATTGCCGATGATAGAAATCTTGCCTCGAAATTGCTGAAAAAGAAACATATCACCCTCTATTAAATGGGGCCTGCTAAGCAATGCAGAAATAAGAACAGAGAAGCATTTGTGCCATGGACGCTGGAAATCTTGTCTCAACTTAGCCAGAAATACCTGTTTGTCGAGGAATTTCCCGCTGCGCTGGGAAAACAGGGCATCTATACTTATTTTCCAATGGGAAGAATACAGAAATAATAGAAAAGTGCATTGCATTAGGAAAAGCGTGGGGCAATTGATACAGATGGTAAAGGGCCCAGGCAATTTCCTAGAAGGGGAGGAGATGTTTTATTCTCTTCTGTGTCCCCAATATCCCAGTGCTTAGCACACAGTAGATTCTCAATAAATGTTTGCTGAATCGAATAACAAATGATCATTAATGGACCCTTCCGGATTTAGGATTCTATTAGCCCTCATACTCTGCCATGCTCCAAACTGCTAAGACAAGAAGCAAAGAGACAGACAATAACCATTCATTCATGGATGGGAACACCACTTATTCCTAACCACTCCCCCGCCCCGATCGCAAAGCATACATATGACATATATTTGTGTTAGCGGAGCTTAAGGAACTTTGCCTTTAATATATGATGTGAGATCTCCAGAATAGCTAATACTCCAAATGGCCCACGAGTCCCAAGGGTCCTCATGAAGATATGTGGACACCTCCTCCCTCCCTGACTCCATCGCCGTACCTCACGACTGGTGCTGGCAAGTGTTCCCTGTTTTTGTCAAGGCCATTGGCTAAAAGAAATATATAGAAATAGGGAGATAGATGAAAGCGTGCGAGAGAGATGGGGGCAGGTGAGCACAAGTGAGCTTTCACGGAATATATCTTATGTATTAATAATGAACTCGTGGAGGGTGAGTGCTAAACAGACATTTTTAAGAATCTGAAAGTCGAGAAGTCAAGGATTTGGGAGAACTAGCCTCGACCTGTTCTTGGTGAGAAATGTCAAAGTGAGTGCTAAGTGATTCTTTTTCATAATTTAAAAAAAAAAATGCCCATGAAGGCTAATCAGAAAAACGCTGGCAACAGTAGCTGAGAGCTGTGGCCCACAGGCATACTGATAACAGGCTTTTTTGAGTCATTTTCATGGCTTCCATTTCAAGCTACCGTGACCATGACAGCCACATAACAGCAACCCTTCCGACAACTGGGCAAAGGCTACCGCAGAGATTTTTAACTCACAATACGTGGCTGGACTTCCTGAAAATGTATACGAGTGTCATACATGTAAATGTGCACTCTTCTGAAGAGAGTATCCTTGGCATTCATTGAATTTTCACAGGAGTCCCTGCCAAAAAAATGTTAGGAGCCACTGAGCAAGATGGCGATGGCCCACTTTATCTACTCCCTACTCAGTAAAACACATTATCAGAAAGTGTTCCAGTTATTTAGTAACTAAAGAGACAGCAGGTGTCTGTTCCAGCAAGGTGTTGAGACCTGATCTCTGGGTTAATAAACCACATGCCTGCCTGGGATAACATGGCAAATACTGGAAAGTAGGGCAGAAATAATTTAGTAGCACCACAGAATTTCGGTTACTGCAATAGGCAAGAAAGAAAAAAACACTGTTGACATTTCTACTCAAACAAATTCACATGTGGATTTCACTTTTGGGACGATCCCTCTACCCCTCCCCCAGGTTCTGGACAATCTCCCAAACTCTGGATAGCAGCTGACAGGTATGTGCTCAAGAAATGTGGACTCATTTGAACATCGGCCTAAGTAAAGCTCAATTACGAATGGAAAACTTGAAAACATTTGCAAAAGCTGCTCTAAATGGCTCCACATCTTCTTCTTGCCTACATGATTTCTTTTTCCACAGCTGGCTAGGTTTGGCCTGTGGGCCATACTTTCTTTTGACCCCTGCCCTAGGTCAATGAAAGCCAATCACAGGTACTTAGGCCTGGAAGGCAGTTTAAAAGGTTATCTTGTCCATTATAGAAAATTAAATGGAGAAATCTATATATAAACATATATTTATGTATTTGGCAAGACCACATGCAAATTATTCTGGACGGAGAGAGGGATTTACCTGTCTAAAGAGGTATTCTAAAAAGAATTCACACTTCCACTGGTACCACCTTCTTTTACAACTAACATGATGAGGATGATCTTTCTAAACCTAAATGCCTCCTGATATGCCTTAAGCTCATTACCTATTACCACTTTCCCATAAAAGGCAGAGCGGCCGCTCTCCAGCATGCAGACAGCAAGTGCATGGGACCATGGCATCTTCGAAGCTCATTATTCAGCCCTTTCCCAAGTCTGACAAATATAACCCTCTCCCCAAATCAAGAAGCGCAGCTTAATTTAAAGTTGGCTTATAGTTAGGATGACCACAGAATTTCTTTGTCCAAACTGGGATATTTTTAAGGATGAAATAAATATCCTGGGACAACGGTATAAACCACAACACTTATACTATGGTTCTCCATATAGGAAATGCTGTAAGTTCCCCCAATCAAAATGGGAATCTGTGCGTGTTCTAGACAGAGAATGGCTGGGGCCCAAGATGTCATCTTGGTGGTCCCTAATTTCTCCACCCGTGAAATTAAACATTAGGAGCAGCTTCGCGGTTAAGGTAGTGCTGTGACACTCGAAATGGGCTCCTGAGGGAGAGAGGTAGAACTTTTTAAATGGGCTTTGGGAGGGCTTGGAGAACATAGGAGATCCTTGTTTACATCAAAATCATCTTACTACGGCTGGATAAGATGACCTACTGAAGTGCCTTTTAAGAAGATAAAAAATTATATGCATATTACATGGTCCTGAAGACTTCATGCCTTTCTCTAGCAGAGAACAAGGGAGGGAAAGACATGGGGTCATTGTGCTTACCTACAGAAAAAGAGACCCAAAGGAGCACATTCCCCCGCAGAGGCCTGCAAATCCCTGTGGGCAATTAGGGGCCAATGGCAAGAGAGACACGGAGGGTCCTCACTCCTGAACATTGCTAAAAGGCAAC
Organism: Pteropus medius; assembly: GCF_902729225.1. Lineage (NCBI taxonomy): Eukaryota > Metazoa > Chordata > Mammalia > Chiroptera > Pteropodidae > Pteropus > Pteropus medius. Next base: position 480,992 of record NW_024356247.1, read on the forward strand.
CCCCCCCTCCACTCTCCTGGCTGATCCCACCGTAGAGCAGATTTCCCCAAGGTTATCACGTGCTTACTGTTGCACAAGGCCAGTGTTGTTTTGAGAAAAGAGGAATGTTCACCTCTGCCTCAAACAACATTTTCTGTGGGAGAGGAAAGATCTGAAGGAAAAGGTGCCCACGTGATGCGGTCTTGTCCAGCGCCCTTTGTTTTGTTTCCAAGCAGACCTGGAGGACTGGCGCGGACGGCCCGACAGACTCTTTGTGTCTAACCCTATGACTCTGGGTTTGAAAAGGTGCTTTCTGTGGAGACACCGTCCGTTAGGGAGCCGGCGGCCAACTCTTCAGAGGAGATGCAAGGGGAAAAATCAAGAAAAACTTGAAAATGTCCAAACCTGCTTTCCCCACCCAACCAAAGGCGGGTAAAGCAGGGCCACTAGATGACCTCTCCTTAGCATGTCGCTCCCCGTTCCCATCGTGCACTCTGGCCCTCCACTCCTGCTTCCTGCAAAAGCACGCACGCCGACACCGCACAAGCGCCACTGGACAGATCAGGTCACAGGCAACGTAACAGGACCAAGGGGCAGCTGAAATCTCCTCTTCTCCCCTGACCAAGGGATTTGGAGGGGAAAAAAGGCATTCGCTAGACACGGACTCAGGAAAGAAGGAAGTGCGAGCACCGTGTCCTTGGGAAGGCGAATCTCTCCCCCAAGCAAATACTTGCACGAGACCAGGACCTGCACCGTGCGTGTGTCAGGAACCCATGAGCACATCTTCGAGTGTTTTGAACCCAGCACTTTTTGCTCTTCTCGTCTGTCCTAGACACAGGCCGCAGCGGCACATCCCTAGTTCCCTCCGCCCACTGGGTAGTTCCAGGGAATTGGAAGATCGCAGGGGGAAAACGACAGAGACAAACTCAGGAAACCGGTGACAGCGGCAGCGCTCTGCAGCTGTACTGTGGCCACAGGGTGCTGTAGCGGGGTCTGTGTGTGCGTGTGTGTGCGCGCGTGCGGGCGTGCATGTGGGCCTGTGTGTCTGTGCGTGCGTGTTTTTAAAAGCACTGATGCGTTGAAGAATTATTCATTGAACGGGTTGATTTATTTAACAGATTTGACACATGTCAAATTTACCATGTGTTTACAATAATCGTTACCCATTTATCAGAGCTGTTCTGTGGCCAAATATTTGTTTTAAAAGTATTTTCCTTTAAATGACTTTCTCTAGCCTAGTGCACAATCAATCCACGGCTCAGTTTAATTACGTTCTGTTCTGTAATGCTATGTTAACAACAGCTATTTGGTAGAGGTCTCTGAAATCTAATCTTCCCAGGGTCATTTAATCTCCAGCCAAAATCTATTCTTTCTTGCTCCTAGCGATAAATTTCTGGTTGAAAAGCACATCGCGCAGAAAAAAAACTGAAATACGTACAATGCCCTTTCGCGTTATGGTACCTCGCACTTTTGGTTCACAAAGTAAGAGCAGTTTCTCGACATAGTGTTAAAATCAGAGATGTGAGGGGTAACGTAAAAATCTGGCCGGAAGGACGAAAGGGTACGGTTGTGTGTGTGCATGAGCGTGTGTCTCTGGGACGTGGAAGGGAGGCTGGCACAGCTCAGGGGACAGCTAGCTAGGAGAATAAGAGGAAGTAAACGGAGTCAGATTTCAAGTCTTAAATCTGTTGAATCACCCTACTCTATCTGAACAAATGCGCACCCAAAAAAAGTATATGTTTTTTCTAGTTAAATGAATGCAATCTATCTAGGTTCTGTGGGAGGTAAAATTTTGGAAGGTATTTCCAAGGAACAGAATGTCTAATCACCGGCTGCCATGATTGGTTCGAGACCCTGTGTTGTAAATATGGCACTTGCAA
>NW_024356247.1:484905-521936 GCF_902729225.1 Pteropus medius
GGCAGCCACGCGGCCGGACCCCGCGCGCGCCGACCGCGCCGCTCGCAACTTCGGGGGACAAGCGCCCCACGGCCGTGGCGCCCGGCCTCGCACCCGCCCGCCGCCGCCCGGCCGCCCGCGCCGCGGCGCCGCAGGCCCCAGGAGGCCCGGCCGGTGCCCCGCGGAACGGCAGACGCTGCTTTTCGGGATTCAGCGGAGAAAGGAGCCTGCGAGGCCCCGGCGCAGACGCCATCGGGCCGGCCGCCGGCGCGCGGAGCCCCCGGGCGGCCATGCCCCCGCCGAACGCCCGGGACCCGCCCCGGCACCCAGCGGGCGACCGAGAGCAACTTAGGAGGGACCGCGCAGCACTTCTGCACGCTCGGGGCCGGCCCGGGGCCTGGCTCGCCGCCGCCGCCGCCGCCGCCGCCGCCCGGCACCGCGGCAGCACACGGACGCTCGGGCCCGGACGCGAGGAGGGAGACCGAGCTGCTCCGCGGGCGCCCGCTCCAGCAGCCCGCGGCCCAGCGCGGCGCCTCCCGCCAGGTAGGGCCCCGTTTCGGGGGCCGTGACACGGGCCGCGTGCACCTTCTCCCCGTCCCCCTGCACACACTGCACGGTCTGTCACACGGCTGCTCCCGGGAAACGACACGCTCCGCGGGGCTGTTTCCTTTGCCCCGGCGAGGTCGACACACAGCGGTCCCAGATCCCCCGTGACCAGCACGCCCCGCCGGCCCTTACCGGGCGTGCGGCGCCCTCCACGGCCCTCCCGCAGCCCCTCGCCGCCGCGCCTCGGCTTCCGCCGCTCCGCCGGCTCGCAACACGCCGGGCCTTTCCCCTTCTCATCGTCCACCGATGCGGCTCAGCCCTGCGTGAGGCGTCCGCAAACAGTGGACAGGTAACGAGACCCGACTGTGAGCCAGACGCCGCGCTGAGCAACTCACGTGAATTATTTGACTTGATCCTCACGACAAACTTAATTTTATTGCTCCCACTTTACAGGCGAGAGAATGGAGCCACGAGGAACTTAGGTAGACACACCTCGCGAATACAAACAATACCTTCTCTATCCTGCACCTGTCAGGCACTGTGCCAGCACATTCGGATCTTTCAGATACTGGGGTAAATAGGAAGAAAAATAAGATCTGGCTTCTGCCCTCAAACAAAAAACATTGCGACGCCACCCAGCCACTGGCTGGATCTCGATGGCCACTTTGGCCCATTTCGGAAAGCGCAGTTTTTGCCCGCACGGCCCACATATGCTGCTCCTCCCCCTTAAAGGCCATCTCTTGTCAGCTACCAGTGACAGTGTGCGTCACTGTCCTCCACCCAAACGCTACCGGGAACGCACCTGTATGAACAAGCTGGCCTTATCACTTGTTACTCTGAGGAAGAACGCACGCCGCACATGCGATGGGCCGAACTGCGTCCATTCCCACAGTAACGTGTCGAAGGCCTCACCCCAATAACTCAGAGTGTGAACGTATTTGCAGATAGGGCCTTTAAACAGATGATTAAGTTCAAGTGGCTGGTGTCTTTATAAGAGGAGAAAATTTGTACACGTAAAGAGATGCCGGGGCCACGTACAGACAGCAAAACGACCCGGTGAGGACACGGCGAGAAGGCGGCCATCTGCAAGCTACGGAGAAAATGCTCAGGACAAATCCCATGTACTGACACCTTGATCTTGGACTTCTCCCCTCCAGAACTGTGAAAAAATAAATTTCTGTTGTGGAAGCCACTCGGTGTCGGCTATTTCGTTATGGCGGCCTGGCAGACGAATACTGTATACAGCCATGCGGTGTCTCAGTAAGAGGGTGGGAGGAAGGACTTACTGCGGGCCTTGGGCTTCGCTCGGATGATCTGCGGCAGAATCTAGGAGAGTGGCGGCTCGTTCTGTATCGAATGCTGTCAGACAACAAGGACAAGTCTGCGGGATTTTAATCTCATCTACAGGAAGGGCAGACTAACGTGGGGATACAGCCTTTGTGCGCGGCACAGTGAACTTTTGTCTGTGCTTAGACTAAACCACGTGGCACTGTTTTGTCTCACTTTATCATGTTCTCACAGTAACCTTGTCCGATGTCAGTATTTTGTGAGATTATGTCCAACGAGAGAACAACGCGGCCTCCCAGTGAGCGCCGGGCCAGCTTCCAGGTGTCGGGGGCTGCGGCCTTTTCTTTCTCACGTGACCAGTTGACACAATTCATTACTTGTAACTCACTCGGCCTTAGGTCAGTTATTTTACTTCTTTGTGCCTCAGCCTCCTCACCAAAAATCCAAGGACGCAGAATTAAACATAGGATTGCCGTGGGAACTACATGAAGGAATCTGTGTATACACGTACTGTTGGAACAGTGCTCGGCACGTAGGCAGCTTTCATTGACTGGACGCTTCTCCATTTCGGTCGTCTCTAAGAGACAGTTTAGCATGAACTACATATCATTACAGTTATGCATTTGAACTCTCTCCCTTGCTAGACCGTGAGCGCCTTGAGGGCAGGGGCAATGTCTATTGCCATAGTGTACTGGCTAATTTTATGAAGAGATTTCCGTGGGCCGGGCACCGTTAGTTCTGGTTGCTCCAGGGAAACTTCTGCGACCCCAGCCCTACCTGTAGGCCACCCTGCTGTCCTCTGCGCTCCCGTAGCAGCCGTGTTTACCTTAGTCATGATACTCAGCACATGGTACTGATTCTGTCTGCTAATGTGTTCTTCCCCTTCTAGACTCTTCAATTACAGAGAGGAAAACATGGTGTTTTTTACATTTACAAATAAAATTTATATCTAATGTGTACAATGTGATGTTCTGATATACATACACATTTTGCAATGATTACCACCATCGGGCTAATTAACACATCTATCATTCACATACTTATGCTTCTTTTTTTTTGGTGTGGTGAAAACACTTAAGATCGACTTTCTTAGCAAATTACAAGTATAAAATACTTGTAGTTACCATACTGTACATTAGGTCTCCAGAATTTACTCACCCTACATAACTGCAACTTAAGGCCCTTTGACCAGCAGCTCCCCGTCTCCCCAACCCACGGCCCCTATCAACCACCATTCTACTCTGTTTTAACAAGTTCAACTTTTTTAGATTCCACGAATAAGTCGAATTTTAAAGTACTCATCTTTCTGTATCTGCCTTATTTCACTTAGCATAATGTCCCTGGGGTTCATCCATGTTGTCACAAATGGCAGGATTTCCTTCTTAGGCTGAATAATATTCGTGTGCGTGTGTGTGTGTGTGTGTGTGTGTGATATTTTTCTTTATTCATCTATTGACAGATACTTAGACTGTTTCTATATCTTGGCTATTGTGAATAATGGTGCAATGGACACGGGAGTCCAGATATATCTTCAGAATACTGGTTTCACTTGAAAGCAGGTACTTTTAACTTTGGTGCCCATACCTGACCACAGCACCTTGTACAACAGAGGCACTCAAGGGCGTGGTTCCATAGTGTAGCGGTGAGCACGTCCGCTTTACACGCAGAAGGTCCTGGGGTCGCGCCCCAGGGGAGCCACGGCCCATGGTCTACGGCCATGCCACCCTGAACAAGCCCAATGTCTGATCTCAGAAGCAAAGTAGGGCTGGGCCTGCTTAGTACTTGGATGGGGGACCACCTAGGAAGAACAGGCACTGGAGGCATAAATAATAATAATTTTTTTTTTAAAGAGGCATTCCATCTAAAGGCATTGATCAGATTTTGACTACATTCTTTGCTTGTCTAGGGTGGAATTCGGGTCAAGGCAGCTGTCTTAGCTCACGTCATCCCTTTCCCTGGCATTTCATCGACTAAAAAAGTAACAAAGGCTCCCTTACATAGCCATTCTCCCTGTAAGGTAAATATAAAGGGAAGAATTACTGTGAGACTTCAATGCGCTAAGGTGTCAGTTGGGAAAAACTGGCCGCTGCTATTCAATTGTAGCATGTCCATTAGGGCAAAGTGGGATAATGAAGGAGTATGAGATTAAGTCCTGGAATCTTGAGTTTTGACCTTAATTTTGCCACTGACAGACTGTGTGATGTTCAGAAAATCGCAGAACCTCTCCGACCCTCGGTTTCTCCCAGTGGGAAGTAGAGAGCATAATCTCTTTATTCACTGGCTAATAGAGCTCGATGGCAAAGATTGAAAGAGACTTTATTGGAGTTTCTCTTTGGGGGGAAAAAAACATTTAACTCCTCCATTACTTCCATGTTACACGCCTGGGGGATTCTTAGCCTATGGAACTGGTTTTCCAAAATGGCCACAGCCTTTCAGATGCAGCCCATGTGCCAAGGGTGTTATGGTTTTCAGCCTGCCATGCTCCCTAACAGTCCCCAAAATGGGCTGTTCCCAGTGAAGGGAGCTATACCATCTCGGATTTGGGGAGGCACAGGAGTTACCACTGCTATGCTGTAGCGAGACCCGGAAAGTTTCTTTTCATCATGCTGAGGACAGACACAGGATACTTTTCAGCTCAAATTTATGTTCTGCCTTAACCTAGAGCGGGTAAAATAAGGTGAATGACAGAATAACATTATCACAGTATCATATGCATATAGAACGTAGGAAACCACCATATTATTTTTCATATAATTTACCACTATTGTACTCAGAGACTATAAAACTTCATGGCACCTTTCCCTGGCGAATTCGAAAGGATGGCCCAAAAGAACTGAGCGGGTCCAGATTTGAGAAGTCGGTAAATCGAAGCCGGTCTCGGTTGTTCCTCTTGTTTGAGGGGCAGCACTGAGCACATAGAGGGACCCCATTAAATAAGGGGGACTGAGACACTGCCTCGATACTTCCCTTGTCCTAAACAGCGTTAGAAAATAAGACCCTTCTCCCCCATGACCATAGACAGAAGTTCCTTTTTTTCCCTTTCGGCAGCCCTAGGAGGGGCAAGGGGAACCTCGTTCTATGAGTTATTCAGCTCCTCTTTGGCTAGGTCCCTGCGTTAGGTCTCAGGGGAAAACAGAGACAATTAAAGGCATAGCCTTTAACTCCAAGGAGCCAATAGTCTATTAGCCTAGGGCTGGAAAGAAAGGAAAGCCATACTCAGGCCGCGCAGAGTGAGGGCTGCCCGAGAGGCAAAAATGAGCTGGGGCCTCTCTGGTCAGGAGGCGGAAGGAGTGCGGAGTCCCTGGGGGCGGGTAGGGTTGGGCTAGGCAGTGAGGAGACCATACTGAGCATGGGAAAAGCATGAACTGAGGAGGTGCCGAGGTGGGATGGTGAGCACTGGATTTGGGAGCCAGCAACATGTTTGATGTGGCTGGAGCCAGGGTTGACTCCACGGCGTGAGCCAAATTTGGCTGGGTGAATGGAGCAAGACCTGGGGGAGCAGGGCTTTGGAACCCTATGACGCTTCACCTTTAAATTCTCACTCTTTATAAACATGGAAAATAAAGGCCATGGCCACCTACTAGATGCACTGGTAGCTGAGGCACTAAACCTTAGGGTTCAGATGCTAGCAGGGATGCGCATTTATGATGGCCTTTCGCATGCATCACGTCATTTGTTCATGACAATCAAGTCAAAAACAATGCCCCACTGCCCCGTTTCCCTCCTTGAAGCCTGCTTTCTTGGAGCCTTAAAACAAACAAACAAACAAACAAACAAACAAACAAACGAAACCTGTTGGCTGAGCTTATCGTCCTATGAAGGCAGAGCTGAGTTGCAACATGTGGGCCAACAAATCGAGGCCAGATGAGCAAAGTGCTGGCACCAATAGCGTCCTGCCTGAGTTTGCCCAGCATGCTCGGGTGCCTGGGCTGCTGTGTCCTCAGCTAGCCCGGGCAGAGAAAACTTCTGCCATTGAGCATTTTCCCTCTCAGGGCGGGCCTTTGAAACACACTGGGACAGGCTGAGTGACCCCGATGTCAGAAACTGGAGTCTGGACAAAAAACCTTTTTCATCCTCAGTTGCCAAAGGACATTGAAGAAGTCTCAGATGGAGCCACGGGCCAAATGTGTGTAGCCTGCCAGCACTGAGGAGGGTATGGGCGAGGTAGGAGTGGGGGTGTGGGTGGTGAGGCAGTGTGTCCAGACTCAGGACAGCACCATGGACAGAGGTCAGCAGGCATCTTCCAGCAGATCCCACAGGGAAATGCAGCCCTCCATCTTGCCGCTACGGACCTGGGTACAACATGTACGGAATGTGTAGTGTGGGTTTGGGGGAGTCTCTGGGTCGGGCAGGACCAGAGTGCTCTGCTCAACGCGTGCTCCCTCTCAGGCACAGAGTCACAGAGTCACAGGCTTTATTCGGTGCGGGAGGGATTAGTTTTGCCGAATGCACACGGTTGGAAATTCCACTGTGGTTTCCTGGTTTGAATACTAGCCCCAGAGTGAGGAGACCCATCTCCTCTTTCTAAGGAAAATATCTTAGAGAACTTTCTCAAAGCCACGATCCCCCCACCTGTAAAAGGGGCTAAAAATAATCGTCTCTACTGCGCAGAGAACTTGACGAGACAAGGTGTACGAAAACCTCTGGCAAAAGGCTTCGCACGGAGCGGCATATACTAAACGTGCCTCTCCGTGCGCATATTCCAGAAGTTCTGGAAATCCTTTCTGCAGGAGCTTTCCTTAAGTCATTAAAGAGGAAGCTTCTCTCTACACTGGTTTCCTGTGATGTCTCCCTTCTGCCCTGTTAATACTTGCTGCTCCTGCTGCCGATGTTGATAACGACGGTGACGATGGTCACAGTACTAACTGGCGCAGACCATGGGACAGATAATACAGGTAAAAGGAGAGGGAGAGAAGACGATCTGAGGAAGGAAACGAGCTCTCCTGGCTCATTTGCTTCTTACATAGTCTTAGTGAGATACACAGTATAAATAAAGTGATCGTTATTGTTATTATACCTACCACTTAACAGAGGAGGAGGCGAGCCAACAGGGCCAAGCGACTTGGCCCAGTCACGCAGTTGGTAAGTGATGGAGTGGGATCTTTACCAGACACACTGACCCATCTGCTATTCCCAGAGGCTTCCGTGACCTGGCACAAGTTCTTGGTTCTGCTTGCTACATCCTTCCCTCCTCCTCTGGTGATCTGCTGCTCACAAGGCCAGGCTTGAATGCCACCTCCATACCGAAGCCCTCCCCGACTCTTCCTATGCTCCCCAAACGACGAGTGGCTATTTTCCCGAATCCAACCCATCAGAAGATGCCCTCAGATCTTTCTGCCCAAACTCACATGGCCCTAGTGCTGAAGACGAGGCTGGAGGAGGAAACGGGAGGAAAAAGAAGAGAAAGGAAAGAGCAAAAAGAGACAAGGAGAGACGAGACGAGAGGGAGAAAGAGCGCTGGGAGGGCGGGGACACTGGAAATAGTGACATGTGCTACCTTAATTCAGATGACGAACGGTGTGGGAGTTAGCTCACTGGCACCACGTAAAATAATACCAATTGAGTTCCCTGTGCCCTTTACACTTTGCAAGAATGATAGCAACGTACAGTTGACAAAGGCTCTGGTGCGAGGCAGATGTGGAGTCGAGTCCCGAGCTGTGTGACTTTGGGCAAAGATCGACTCCCTGAGGCTCATTTTCTTCATCCGTCAGATGAAGATAACATCTACCTTGTAAGGTTATCTCCCTTATAAAGACTAGCGTTACTGTCTAGCAAGCGTGTCGGCAGATGACAGCTACTATTATTAAGGGCTCTCGGGAGGGTGGACAGTGAAAAAAGCACAGACTTTGGAGACAGACCACAGTTTACATCCTATCTCTGCTATTTACTAATTAGATTTTATATCCTCCTTCTGAGAAATTATCTATGTCACCCTTCGAATTGCTACCTAGGCAGTGTGTATGACAGTTAGGAGCATGGCCTCTGCAGTTTTGATCCTGGTTTACTGTGTGACCTACAGAAAATTACCTAACATTTCTGAGCTCGCTTCCCCATCCGTAAAGTAGGGAGAACAATTATAGGAGCAATTTCCTATCGTTGTGAGAACTAAATCAGTTAATTTATATCAAACGCTTAAAATTGTTTCTGGCAGATACTAAGATCTCAGTAAAATTAGCTGTTGTTATCCTAAAATGCTTTCCACATTCGTCATCTCGTTTATTTTCCACTGCATCCCGTAAAAGGTACATTGCCATTCTCATGTTATAGGTAAGGAAAGCGAGGCTTAGATTTGTTCCGCTTCATATAGGTAGTAAATGACAGAAACCAGATTAAAAGCTGTTTGCTCGGCAGCTATAATGTCTCCCTCTTCTCCACTTTCAACGCCGATACCTACACTGTTTCTCAGCGCTTTTCCTTGAATGCCACGCGATGCGTCAGCTGTGTCAGGAACTCGTTCTGGAAATGCGGTGTAGACTCACTCTCTAAAAACATGACGATGGGATTGAACTTGACTTCTGGACATTCGGCTACATCTCACCTCTTCTGCTTTGCAGAATCCATTGAGCGTCGCCTTCCCTGGAAGTCAGAATTCTCTTCCTTTGCAGGTTTGGTCACCCTGCCAACATGCTTTCACTTTCGTCTGGCCTAGTCGGCCAGAATTGAAAGCTCTAAAATATTCATTTCCACAAACCCATTTGTAACCCAGCAAAGTTGGCTAAAAACACGTTCGTGTAAAGAGAAATCTATTTCTCTAATTCTCTATCGACATCCATTATAAAGTTGAAGGTATATTCCCATGGAAACTGTCCCCACAACAAGCTGAGTCTAAAGCTTCTGGTGAAGAAAGTCAAATACACTGTGTTGGCAAAGCCTGGGCAAGACTTGGCAGTGTGTGAAATGACATACGTTCAAACAAAGTGCTACATAAATAGGAGGTAGTACCAGTAGTCACGGCAGTGCAAGCATCCACTCCTGGACCCGCAGCCACGCTTACCTACTTCCAACTTCCGCAGAGTTGTAGGTGCAAACTGCACTCCACCCCCATCCGCGGGATCTTTCGTCAGCCTTCCTTATCGTGCTCTGTCGCTTTGGGATTCCCATAGCGCTTTCCATCTAACGTATCGATATTTTACATGTTTAGGTTGTTTTCTTGTTGGCTCCCGTCCCATTAGGATGTAAGCAATGTGAGAACGCGAATTTCGTTTGTTTGTTATGTCACTACTGTCTCCTCAGCACCCGGAACGATGCCTGATACGTGGTGGGCATTCCATAAACATTTGTCGAATGAATGAATAAAGTAAGGAACGAGTGAATGATGAATGTCGCTCCCTATGTGTAAAAACCTCTTCTCTCTGCCTGGTTAACTCCTCAAGGAAGCTTTCCGGCCGCCTTAGTGCTGGTTGGACCCTCCCATTAAATCATCTCGCAGCAGCCCGTACTTTTGCTGTAGAGCTCAATGCGATGAAATCACAACTTCTATAACATCTTATTTGTTGTCTGTTCCCCTCAAGACAGAGGCTCCACGAGGGCAGGAATTGCACTGTGTTCACCTTTAACTCCCAAGTGTCTAGAATAGGGCCTGACACGTAACAGATGTTTGGTAAATAAGGTATTCGTGATCGGATCAAAATTCTCTCAGTCATGGGACAGAGTAGGTGGTCTCAGCTTAAGCACGTACCGTTTCACATAGAATTGAGACTTGTCTAGAGAACTGATGGAATGGTTTCTATTTAGGCAACAGATTGAGAAGTCTTCTGGGAAAGAACTCAGACCAAGAAAAAAAGAATGGAGGCCCACGGGGCTGGATCGATAGCATGAGAAAGGCGGAGCTGAACAGAGCGCTGGTTACCATGTCTACCACTTAGCTTGTGCCTTGGCCCAGATCTGGGGACACTCGAGCCAGAGTTTTAAAAAGAGTGTGACAGGAGTAAAAACAGTGACAGCTCTCGTGCCAAAAATGGAGCAGAAATAAGAAATATGAGACATCCCCGCGCTGGGAGCTTTCTTGAAAAATGTAGCCTAAAACCTGGAGGCATGTCTGCCTCAGAGAAGATCCATGATGCAGAAAATAAGGCACCGGGGGAAGCACCGTCTTCGGTGTACACTCGCCGCGGCGGCAGTGGTGGCGGAACTGGCTGCGGCAGCTCTGGGATACCACAGGCCTGCAGCTAAGGGCCGCAGAGGAGAAGAAAATGGCGGAAGATACGCTTCGGCTGTGACAACTGTGCTTGGACATAATTAGGTGACAATATTCTAATCTCTGGCCAGTGATTTCCTTTTTCGAATTTACCCTGCCACTCTAGAATATTTACTCTCCTGTAATCACCAGGGACCACCCAGCTTCGACCGCTCTATGCGGTGTCTTTTTTTAGATATTCTTTAATTTCTTACAACAATGGTTTATGGTTTTCAGAATATGTTTGTACTTACTTCGATAAATTTATTTTAAGTATCTTATTATTTTTGATGGTATTAGAAATGGACTTGTTTTCTGTCTGACTTATTTCACTTAGCATAATACTCTTAAGACCCATTCATGTTGTCCCAAAGAGAAAAGTTTTCAACTTTTTTATGGCCAAGTAATATTCCATTGTATATTCCGCAGTATATTCCATTCTTTCCTTGTTTATCCAATCGTCTACCGATGGGCACTTAGGTCGCTTCCATATCTTGGCTATTGTAAATAATGCCGCAGTGAACAGAGGGGGTGCGTATATCTTTTCGAATTAGTGTTTTGGATTTCTTTGGATAAATACCCAGAAGTGGAATTGGTGGGTCCTATGGTAGTTCTGTTTTTAATTTTTGAGGAGCCTCCAAAATATTTTCCATCGTGGCTGCACGAATTTACATCCCCACCAACAGTGCACGAGGGTTCCCTTTTCTCCACATCCTTGCCCACACTTGTTGTTTGCTGATTTATTGATGACGGCCATTCTGACAGGTGTGTGGTGATAGTTCCCTGTGGTTTTAATTTGCATTCCTCTGATGATTAGCGATGTTGAGCATAGAGATAGCTAGTTTTTGATCTTATTCTCACTTTTCCAATGCAGGGTACTAGTCGTACTTTTTAAATTTCTATTGAGAATTGTTATTAATACTTTATCAAAAGATGACCCCCCCTTTAATTGTTATTTTAAAAGAGTTCTTGCATTCTTGAGTGTGTACTTTTAAAGTTATCACTTGGTCCCAATTCTTCTTATTATGCAAGCCCATCTCTGGTTTTGTAATGAAAGGCATTGAAAGTGTGATTTTGATTTGCAAATGTGCTTTGTGATGAGGCGGATTTTATTTAAAGTAAATATATTTAAATCACAGGTTAGACTTGATTTCATACAACCATAAAATATTGGCTTAGGAAGGGCAATTAGAGGTCACCGAGAGCAACCCTCTGACTGACTCATGAATCAGGTTATTAACTACAACATCCCTGATATTTTTCTGGGAAAAGTGCTTTCCTGTTGTTTGCTATAGCCTTAATGCAGGTGCTTTAACTCAGCAGTAGATGTAGGCTTCATTTTAGAAAGTACACACTAACATTAAAGCGATGACTCATCTTTTTACTCTTTTCAGATTGATTTTATATCCACATAAGGAAACTAAATAATGGATTTTTCATTTGCCGAAGCTAACTGAAGTAGATACACTGTGAGGTCATTGGGAGGCAAGTTACTTACTATTCAGCAGGTTAATCATGAATATTGGTGAGTTTATTTTTTGCCGGACTGTATTTAAAAAGATAATTGAGGTGTTTGATTTTAAACAGAAACGACCAACTTATTTGAGAATTTTTTCCTTTGCTAAAACATGTATAATTATTTTAACAAGACATAAATATGAACTCTCAAATTTTTTACTTAGTGTTAAGTGTGTGTGTGTGTGTCTTAACCACAATTTGTTAAAAAATCAAATCCCTTTTCATCCAAAAAAACAAAGTATTTTATGTAAAGAACTCAGTTTTCATCTTTAACTTCCTATGTTTATATACATGAAAGATTAATTTTTAAATATTTTTCAAAATTCTTCTCGAGAATGAATTTGTCTAATGGGAGAAAATAATTCCTCTTTATCTGTATAAGAAGCTCTCTGATAATTAAAACCTAGTTCCATCACTGTGAGCATCTGAATCCAGGCGATTATGAAATTCCGATCCATTTGCCAATGTGACTTTGCTGAAAACCTCAATAGCCAGACTATATTGTTGAAGGGCTGATCATTGACAAATATTTTCCAAGTGCCTGCTCTGTGCCAAGTGCTATGTCCAAAAGTAAACCCTCACTTATATGGCCGACTAACCTATGATAAATGAGGTAAAAATATACACTGGAGTAATGACATTCTCTTCAACCTGTGCTGTTGGGAAAACTGGACGGACACATGCAAAAAAAAATGAAACGGACCCTTCCCTTACATCGCATACAAAAATTAACTCGAAATGGATTAAAGACTTAAACATAAGGCCTAAAACAATAAAACTCCTAGAAGAAAACATAGGCAGAAAACTCTCTGACATGGCTCTTTTATCCTTTTTGATATGTCTCTTCGAGCAACGGAAGCAGAAGGAAAAAAATAAACAAACGGGGACTACATCACACTAAAAAGCTTCTGCACAGCAGAGGAAACCATCGGCAAAACAAAAGATAATCTGCTGAATGGGAGAATATATTTGCAAATGATATATCCGATAAGGAGTTGATACCCAAAATACATAAGAAACTCAAACAACTCAATAACAAAAAAGTAAACAACCTTATCGAAGAGAAGGGCAGAGGACCTGAATAGGCCTTTCTCCAAAGAGGACATACAGATGACCAATAGACATAAGAAAAGATGCTCAACATCACTAATCATTGGAGAAACGCAAATTAAGACCACAAAGAGATATAACCTCGGACCTGTCAGAATGGCTATCGTCAATGAACGAACGAACAGCAGTGTTGGCGAGGATGGAGGGAAACGCAAACCTTCACACACTGTTGGTGGGATTGCAAATTGGTACGGCCACTATGGAAGAGTTTGAAGGGTCCTCAAAAATTAAAAATAGAAGCACCTCACGACCCAGCAATTCCACTCCTGGGTATGTATCTGAAGAAATCCAAAACACTAATTCGAAAAGTGTTCACCGCAGTGTTATATACAATATCCCTCCCATTTCTTAATCACTGCACCATAGGTGTGGGAACTGCCGGTTTCGTGTCTCTACCCCTCCTACCTGTCTCAACACGGCTTCTTCTTTATATCCTGACTTAAAGGACTTCTGTTCAGCTAGACTTCAGGCTGTTTTCAGTGATGGTTGTCCTGTAGTTTAGTTGTAATTTTGACGTGGTTGTGGGAGGAGAGCACAGCCTTTACCTACGCCGCCACCTTGCCACCTTGGTCCTGAATGTAAACTTCTTGAGGGCAGAAGTTATGTCTATCTTATCCAGCACTGTAATCTCCGATTACCTACAATGGGAATGGACATTTCATAAGTGCTTAATTGATACTTGTTGAATGTACGTTTCTAAACTTGCAGTGTTATTCAGTCATGGGTGCTTGTTGATGGGCTGCTTGATTCTAGAAGAGAGGGAAAAGGAGTCTATGAACGTAAACCTTTAGAATGATAACTCGGGTGAGGTAAGTAGGAACCGGGCACCTTCCTGCTGAGGAAATTAGAATTTTGAGTGATAAGGTGATAAGAAGTTAATCCTACAAAGTCCATAAACAAGCTTAGTTCCCGTCCGCGAGAGTAACTGGAGATAGGGGTAAAGCACAGCTCGGCACATCACAACACATTTGCTAGGATGAGGAAACACTGAAGACATATTGTTAAGATTCTATATTTTAAGACTAAACAAAACAGACTCTTTAGAGTCCCACATATGCCTAATGACTTTTACATTTGTTTTCAATCCCAGTTGACATACAATATTATATTAGTTTCAGGTGTACGACAGTGATTAGATATTTATATATCTTATGAAGTGATCACCCCGATAAGTCTAGTACCCACCTGACACCATACACAGTTATTACAACATTATCGACTAGACTCCCTGTGCTGTACTTCACATCCCCGTGACTATTTTGGAACGACCGATTTGCACTTCTTCATCCCTTCCCCCTTTCATCCAGCCCTCGCCCCCTCCCATCTGATGACTGTCAGTTTGTTCTCTGTATCTTTAAGTCTGTTTCTGTTTTGTTTATTTTGTTCTTTAGATCCCACATATAAAATGAGATCATACGGAACTCGTCCTTCTCTGTCTAACTTATTTCACTTAGCATAATACCCTCTGGGTCCATACGTGTTGTTGCAAATGTAAAGACTTCATTCTCTTATGGCAGAGTAACAGTCCACTGTATATATGTACCACGGCTTCTTTATGCACTCATCTCTTGGTGGACAGCTAGGTTATTTCCATATCTTATTGTATACGAAATGTCTTTCTTTGTCTCATGCTATAGCCTTTGTTTTAAATTCTATTTTGTCTGGTTTAAGCATTGCTACCCCAGCTTTTTTTCTATTTCTACTTTCATGAAATGTCTTTTTTCATCCCTTTCCTTTCAGTCTGTGTATCTTTTGATCTGAAGTGAGTCTCACGTGGGCAGCATGTGTAACGGTCTTGTTTTCTTACCCATTCGGCCACCCTGTGACTTTTGGTTGAAGCATTTAATTCATTTAAAGAAATTATTGCTAGGTATATTGTTATTGCCATTTTATTATTCATACTTTTAATTCGTTCTCCTTCTTAAAGAAGTCCCTCCAACATGTCCTGTAATACTGGTTTTGTGGTGATGACCCGCTTTAGCTTTTTCTCGTCTGGGAACCTAATGACTTTAATAGTTCTCTCTCAGAATATTTTATGCCCTTTCACCTTCCCAAAATGAGAAGGGACAGCAAACGTCATCCATTTGCTTAGCATAGAATCGTTTTCAGCAATAAAAACTCAGTATCGATGACCAAGACCTACTAGACTGGTAGTACAAACTTATTTTTCATCCAAAATTTATTCGACATTTCTTGAATGATGCCACTTATATTAGGTGCAAAGTATTGTGCTGAGTGGTCCTGTGGAGGAATCAGAAATGAGGACATTTCTTAAGAAGCTTAATAAAGAGGGGTGTAACACAAATACATCCACGACGAGTCCAAACTGTGAAGGGAGTGTGGGCTCAGAAGAGAAGAATTTAAACTGAGCCCAGAAACGTAAGTTTTTGGAAGGATGACTTTAGTAGGGCCTTCTATGAACAATGGATAAACCTTTGCGAGGCAAGGGACTACAGCACGCCGTGAATAACTTCGACAAGGGCAAGAGGGAAAAGTCAAAAATGTGGAGGCTTCTGAATGCAAGGCTGAGGAATTAGGATTTTATGAAGAAGTCACACCAAGTTTAGACAAGTTTTAGGAAGATAATGCTGATAGCATTGGGGTTTGGGAGATGAATGGACTGGAAGGGAGATAAAGGTAAAGGTCCAGACCCCCGAGGGCATTAAAGCCTCCATGTGAAAATAATGAATGGGGGTGGGTGTTTCAGGTAAGGTAATCAGAGCATGAGAACGCAGACCACGGGAGATATTCTAGGAGCAAATATGTGTTGTTTGAATGAATGAGCCAGGGTAAAGTAATAAAACTTGGCAAAATACTGTTTTTTGAGGGCTTCTGAAGACATCTGTAAGAGACTAAAGTGACACATCTGACTTTAAACAAAATAAGGAATTAAAGTAAGGAGCTTCGTGCATCATTCATATATGTCATTCCAAATGTTGCTCTGGGAGTTCCAGTATGTTTTGAGGTCTGTGGGCAATCAATGGAGGAACACAAGCTTCACACTAACGTAAATCGGGCACTTCTAAGGTTTCCCTTGAAGCTTGCGTCTCACATTTGCACACGGAGAATTTTCTTTTTTGCTACAAAGGCCAAATATTTTAGAACAGCTTCTTAGTTTAACATATGATAATAAGGTCTGACGACCTCTTAAATTTGCAGAGTAATAGGGAGAACAAGCTGGAAAGAGAAGCATAGGAATAGAAAACTAATTCAGAGCCTTATTTGTTCACTGGACGTAAAGAGGCCACTCGAAAGGCTATTACAAGAATTAAGAGGTGAGAAGCTCTACGCCAATGCTGCGATCAGTGCATTTTAATACACATTTACTGAGCCATAAGCAAGGGCCTTATTAGATGTTGTGGGAGTTACAAAGGTGGACAAAATGCTCTCTGCTCTCCAGGACTTACAGTTTGGTGTGGCATAGATAAGAAAAAGAACAGGAGATAAGCCTGAGTAACCCACCGGAAGGGTGGCTGGTGCCCTAGCAGAGGTAAGAAACACCCCGCATTTGTTTTTACATTAGACCACCTGATTTTGTTTGGCAGGGTCCATAGCTTGTAACATGCATTAAACATTACACTTTAACAGCTGTCAAAATGTGTGGCGTGGAAATGGGGCACTTTGGATCGGAAAACGAAAGATAACTTTATCCTTAAGTCTGGCTGTGGTACTCACTTTTTATGTTAAGGAATTCAATATGTTTTCACAGACATTCTTACTCTCTTATACGATTCCTGTGAGATACGGGGACTGGAATTTAGGTTTCCTATTTCTTAAGTCAGTTTTGGTAGTCTGTACCTTTCTAAGAATTTGTCCATTTCACCTAAGTTATCTAAATCGTCGGCATACAGTTTTCCGTAGTCTTTTATAGTCTTCATTACTTCTGTAAGATTGGTAGTGACATCCTCTCTTTCATTCTTTATTTTACTAATTTAAGTCTTTACTATTTGGTTAGTGGTCACTCTGGTTAAAAGATTTTGTTCATCTTTCCAAAGAACCAACTTCTGGTTTTGTTCGTTTTCTCTATTGATTTTATATTCTCTATTTCCTTGTGCTCTTTTTCTATTTTGTCAAGGCAGGTGAGGTTATTGATTTGAGATGTCCCTTCTTTGAAAAGATAGGCATTTACAGCTAGAGACTCCCCTCTATTGACAATTGTAGCTGCATCCCATACATTTGTCTCCAAGTATGTTCCAGTTTCCCTTCTTTGACCCATATTTAAAGTGCGTTGTTTCATTTCCTTCTGAAGTCCCCAACTTTTCCTCCTCTATTATTGATTTATAATATTTTTATTGTGGTCAGAGAACATTCTTTGTATGACTTCAGTCTTTTAAAATTGATCGAGACTCGTTTCATGGCTTAGCATACGGTCTACCCTGAAGAAAGTTCCATGTGCAGTTGCGCGGAATGTGTATTCTGCCGTTCCAGTCTTTTCATTGCTGATCTTCTGCCCATTAGTAAATGTGGGTCCTTGAATCTTTCACCGTTACTGTTGAATTGTTTATTTTCCCCTCTGATTCTGTCAGTTTTCGTTTCATCTATTTTGATTGGTTCTTATGCGCATGTTTAAAATTGTTATATCCTCCTGACAGATCGAATCTTTAATCATTATGAAATGTCCCTTTTTACCTTTTGTAACATTTGTTTTAATTTTGTCTGATATTAGCATAGACACTCCAATCCTTCTGATTGGTACTTGCATGGTGTATATACATATATATGATTTTCCCCCAGCCTTTTATTTTCAACATACTTGTATCTTTGAATATGAAGTACTCCTACAGATAGCATTATCTGATGGATCTTGATCTTCTTAATTCAACATGACAATCTCTGCCTTTCAATATTTTATAATTTAGTATTTAATAATATTATCGACATGACTGGGTATACATCTTCCAACTTTTTTCTATGCCTCATGTCTTTTTTTTTCTATTTCTCCTTTATTGCCTTCTTTTCTATTACATAGGTAGGTTCCAGTGTAACATTTGATCTCTTTAATGTTTTAAGTATATTTTTTAGTTATTTTCTTAGTGGTTGTTTCGGGGCCTACAATATACATCCTGACTTATTAGAATTTACTCCATATTTACACTTATTAGTTCCAGTGAGATACAGAAACTTTACTTCTGTATAGCTCCTTCCCATCCCATCTCTTTGTACTATTGTTATACATATTACGTGTTAACTCAACGATATACAGTATAGCTATAATTATTAGTTTACATGATCTTATATTGTTTAAAGCACCCGAGAGAGTGGGTATATATTCGTAGTTTGTTATATTAACCATCTTATATACCATTTCTGGCTCTTTTTACTTCTTTTTGTAGATTCTAGATATCTGGTATAACTTCCTTACTCCAAGACCCCTGTGTTTCTACCCCTGACACAAGAATAATTCACATATTGTTTCGTGTGGTTGCTTTCTCAGTCAACTTGAGAAGTTTTTAGGTTCTTAAGTCCCCTAAGAGAAAAAGAAGAAACATGCAATTATACTGTCTTTTATAAGTACCTACACGAGTGCTTTATGGGTGCTGTTTTTTTCGCGTGGATTTGAATTACTGTCTAGTGTCACTTGCTTTCTGCCTGAAGAATTTCCTTTGTGTTTCTTATAATACAGGCCTACTAGCAATTAATTTTCTTTTTGTTATCTGGTAACACCTTTATTTCTCCTACATTTCAAAATGATACTTTTGGATATAATATTCTTAGCTGCCAGTTTCTTTGTGTGTTTTTTCAATTTCGGCGATTTGAAATCATCCTTCTGTCTTCCGGCTCTCATCGTTCCTGATGAAACTTTACCTGTAAATCATATTGGGGTTTCACTGTATGTGAAAAGTCATTTTTCTCTTGTTGCTTTCGTGATTTTTTCCTTATCTTTAGCTTTTAAAGTTTGACTATCCTATGTCTGGACGTGAGCTCCGTGTTGAACCTACTTGGTGTTTGCTGGGGGTTTGTGATGTGTAGCTTAATGTTTTTCATCAAATTTTTTCATCAGATGTTTCCGTCCATCCGAAGGTTTTTTCCTGCTCTTTTCCTCTACTCTGGTACTCCCATCATGTATATGGCGGTATACTTAATGATGTCCCACATTCTTCTGCGGTTCTTTTTCTTCATCATTTCTCTCTGTCCTTCAGATAGCGTAATCTCTACTGAACTATCTTCGAGTTCACTGATTCTTCAGCTAGCTGAAATATAATATTCAGCTCCTCTAGTAAATTTCTCATTTCAGTCATGATACTTCTCGACTCCAGAATTTCCATTTGGTTCTTTTAAAAATAATTTCTATTTCTTAATGATAAGTCTTTCTGTGCTACATCCACCACTGGGGGCCTTCGAAGGCAGTGTTTATTGCCTGCTTTTCTCCCCCCGTGTATGGGTAACACTTTCATGTTTCTTTGGATGTCTTATAATTTTTTGTTCTAAACTGGAGACTTTACATGGAATCTTGTAACAGCTCTGGATAATGATCCTCCTCCTCTGGGGGTCGTTGTTTGCTTGGTTGTCTATTTCTCTTCAAGTGTGAAGCCTGATGACGTCTCTTTTGTTCTAGCTACCTAAAGGTTGCCCCTGGGTCAGCATAAGGCGCTTATTGGTCAGTAAGATTTGTATTTTACTCTTTACCATTGGATGTGTGTGCTTGGATGCTGCTAACGTAGTTCAGGGAGTTTACGTTTGGCTGACGTTCAGCCAGGGACCAGCAGCTTGGAGGTTACTTCTCTGTTCTGAGAGGGCGTAGCCTTAGACATATACACCGTTGTCCAGATGGACAAGGATGAGTGTGATTTTATTTTCAAGCCTGTTTCTAGGAGTCGCCTTTGGGTCAGAGCCACTTAGTGCCCAGTGTTCGGCCAAGTTTCTCTTGCTAGCAAAACCTACGCCGTGTTGATGGGTCTGCATGAACTGGGAAACGCTCTTAAGCCTGTCCCACATTCTGCTGATTGTCCTAAGTGGGAGCGGCCCGGCACATACATGCACACAGGCTTTTCAATCCCCAGAGATGACTGAGCTCCCAAGAGGGTCCATTCGGCTCCCTCCAGGTTTCTCTCTATAGCTCCTCACTGCTCTCCACCAAGAGCTCCGTAGAGATGGGGTTGTCCATGGTCTGTTTCAAACGAACTTAGTCCCTAGGCAGAGCTGTGGGACTCTTTGTCCTCATCACACGCCT
The DNA here is from genome assembly GCF_902729225.1 of Pteropus medius. NCBI lineage: Eukaryota > Metazoa > Chordata > Mammalia > Chiroptera > Pteropodidae > Pteropus > Pteropus medius. Next base: position 504,693 of record NW_024356247.1, read on the forward strand.
TCGCCCTTAGAGTCTCTGTCCCACTGAAGTGGAGCTGCGGGGTGGGCTGGAGGTCCAGAGTGAGACTATCGCTCTCCGATGGGGCACGGGCAAGCTGGCAGCCCCCGGCATTTTCGGGTTTCTTCTCCTCGAGTGAAAACGTCAGCATTTGAGTAAGCTGGGGCGGAGAGATAATGGCCCCAGTATTCCCAGCCTGCTCACGGAGTGGGGGCCGAGGGCTGGAAGGGAGCTCCAGTACTCGCGGCTCCAGCGCGTTCGGCACGTTGCCAGGGCAGAGCAGCCGACAGTGCTTCTGTCCCACGGACCTGGGGGCCGAAGGGCCAGCGAGGCCTTAAGTGCCACAGACTTGCTGTTCTTACCGAGACCCGACGGGTTTTCTTGAATGATTGTTTCTTCCTTTACTGTATCTATATGCTCTTTGGACAATTTCTAGAGACTAAATGATTGTTTTTTAAACAGCTAATTTTTATAGTTAAGCTGATCTTTTGTTGGAGAGAGGTTCACGGAGCTCCCTAGTTCACCAGTCTGGGAGTCTCACCCTCCAATACACAGTTGAGCCCTGAACAACACGGGTTCGAACAGTGCGGATCGAATTATACACGGATTGTGTTGTTCAGGGGTCAACTGTATCTTCCGAACGTAACTTCTGAGTGGGAATAGGGTCCGGCAAACGGAAATGGACTGTGCATCAGGAAGCAGGGTTTTCGTGCCAACCTGGCCTCTGCGATTTCCTCTGAAGTTCGGTGTCCGCATTTGGAGAATGAGGAAATTGTATTACAGGACTTTGAAATTCCTTCTAACTCTAAAATCCTATTTCGTGAAGTATAAATTGAACAGAAAGCCATCGGTGAAACATTCTACCACAGCTGTGTGAGATCAGGAAATATGGAATCTACTGCCATTTCAAAACCAAAACTGACCCGACCTGTTTGTGATTAGAACAGGTGCTTCATTTCCAACTCCCTCCAGCCGGTCAAAATGCACGTTTAATGCACGGTTTGCAGTCAAGACATTTCTCCACCGCGAAGATTTCCTTCCTGATCATTGGAAATGAAAAACGGGGCAACGGAAAGTTGCCTTTCACTGACCGGCCATCCAAAACCCGACAGCTTAATGCGAAGTGAAAGCAGCATAATGCGCTACCGTTTTATCCAGATTGGAAGCTCTGCGAGCGATTACCTTCTCTCTGAGACAATTCCAAGTGTTCACCTGCTGCATAAAGCTCCGAGGCCACACTCTCAGAGTGTCTCGGTATCTGTACTCGTTCTGAGTGCGTGAATGACAAAATGTCAGTTCTCCATATGCACTGCAGAAAACACTTGCTTCGGTGGGACAGTCACTGCTAGTCACAAAGATGTGTTGTTGATTTAGTACTGATTATCTGCACACACTGCCATAACAGTAAAACTGTCATAAACGGCCTACCTCGCTGAGTCATTCTGTCTTAACTAATCAGTTTTAACCAGCTTATTTGACTTAATATTGTCACTGAATATACCATTTACATTCAAAATCTATATACTCGGAGTGGGGAGAGAAGGGGCCTTGCTATAATTTAAGGAAGTTGTCATGACAAATATACTTGAGTGTTTTCACGACTGATCCACAACAGAGTGGCCTATGATGAAACTGCAGGGTAAGAGAATCACGAATGTTCACTGGCGAAGTTGCTCCTCACTGACACGTCCAGCAGTTAGGAAGGACAGAGCGAGCTGGCAGTGTGGGAGAAGTGATCCAGAAACGAGGGATCATATAATCTTTGGGTATCTTGTCTTTAATGCCAAAACGAAATTTTAAACCAGCCATCTTCGCAAACCTGGCTTGGTCAATATCTAATGGAAAAGGCGAAATATTTACCTTAAGGTATAGAGAAGGTACAAATCCACGCAGAGGAAAAGTAAATGCACATTTTGAGTTTATCCGAATGCTAAGGCTTCCCTCTGATTCTCAGAAATGACCCTCAATTTCCAAATGAGCCCATCTGCTCACCGAGATATTTCTATGTTAAAAACCTCAGGAAGGCATCTGGCCCAGTTTTCATGATCCCAAATTGCCTTGGTTTCGATTTAATTTTTGTAAATTGGGATTCCCTCAGGAAGAAAGTAAATTTCTCAATCTTTAAAATAACAAGAGACAAGGAATAAAACCTACCATCTTGCTTCATTTTCGGAGCCCATATTATATTCCCAAACGGCAGCTTATTCATCTCAAATCTTCAAATTTATGTTGCAGCACTGATATAGAAATGTATACACTTTATCCTTTTGCGTATGTAATATTGTAATTAGAATAAATGCCCCTTTTCTCGCCATTTCTTCTGAGTGAACCATCCTAGAAAGCTTTTCTTTCGTTTTAATTCATCTTATTATTTCACTGTATGGAACCACCTCAACGTGACGGAATTAAGGGAAAAATATTTAAGTCTTAGTTATGGCCCTTATAAAAACTACTGGTCAATGACCGCAATGACACGATGGTCTAGCAAACACCTCCGATCATATGAAAAGGCATGCCGACCCTTATTTGACTAAATGTTTCCCATACCGCAGAATCCGTTAATCTGAATAGCACTGTTCACTCTCCAAATGGATATTACTAAAGGTGACTTCAACCCTACTTGCTCACACAACGAAGCTCAATCTTTTCCATCAGCATCACTGGAAATGTATAGAAGGAATTAAGAGAAGCAACCCTTCTGTCTGGAGTAACCACATTTCCAGTAACAGCTGATTTAGGTGAAGAGAGTGCTTCTCTTTCCTTCAGAAGAGCAGTAATGTCTGCGACTTCAGAGTAAGAAAGGTTTTCTTCCCCGCAAAAAAACCCCACGCCAGTTGGCAGTTGATTATGCGGTGCTGACCGCGACTTCGAATGCAAGATCCTGTGTCACTTGCTCTGCTATCAAAGACTAACTGTGAGATACTGGTTTCGAGCTACTTACCGAATTGCCTTTATATAGCAAAACTGAACGCGGAAGTCCGATAAGTTTAGAATCTATCTACCAATGACAATACAAAACGGAAAAAACCATTAGTCTCACCCATACCCATTTAGCATTTAAAACACATTAAGACCATAAACTGATAAAATAAATACTGTGCGGCCTTTTCTGAGAAATAAAACCTCATTATAGACAGTCATGTGGTTGGTCATGAGATACACAGTTTTTCAAACTGGATGATTATCTATACCAAACAAATTAAGGCAAATTCAAATTGTAAAGGAGGGACGCTTTCTAAGTGAACATATATCAACATTTTATTAATTACTTCTAGCAGGTAAAACTTGGTTATTTCGTCCGGGCTCCTCCTTGTCACAGCGAGCTTAAAAAAACTCATGTAATTACTGAAAAAGGAAAAGAGGACCTTGCAATGAAGTAATTCTGAAATGCCCACACAGATTAGAGTCCTCATCATCTAACCCTCTCCTATTTACCGAAAGGTCATTAATAAATTTTAAGTTGATGTTGCTTTGTACACATGTGAGCACGTGCACGCACACGTGTGCACGCACTATCTCATTTAGTTCTTTCTCTGCATTTAAGATGGAAACAGAACATGCAACGGACTTCTCAACCTTTCCAGATCACTGCCAGCACGGCAGCTCTCAAATGACATCATGTTTGGAAGTGTTTAAAGAGAAATCTATAAATTTTTGCCCCAAACAAAAGCAATACCTCATTGGGTATAAAAATAAAATTCCCACCACTAGATGACAGTTATAGTGCTGGCTAATGATGAAGAACAATCTATATAACTAACATGAGAGTTAAGGTTTTTTCTCAAAAAAGGTATATAGTGACAAATACTTTGTCGAATGTGAGTATAGGTATCTCTCGTTGTCCTCTTTTCTTTTTAATTTAAAGAAACAGTTTTCACCTAAATTATCAGCATAAAAGAGGTTTGAAAAACTACAAAAATTTGGAAACCAATCTGATTCATCTGGTTATGGATATAGAATGGCTATCGGCCCTCAAAAACTGGAAACGGGTACAGTCAAATAGTAACAAAAATTGTGATTTGAGCATAACTCATTTCAGTACCAAGAAAATAATTTGGGGAAAAATACAGATGCCACATTAAATCGATCGTGAAAGATGTAAAGCTGAAACCCCCTTCGAATACATTTTATAAAAGGAGGAGTATAGATAATGGGAATGTATGATTTTTTTTGATAAAACGATTCTGCTTCAGTGCAAACACGTAGTCAAAAAAGAAAAGAAAAGAAAAGGTTTCACGCGACTTAGCAGGAACAGTTTCCACAGCCTTTCACACTGCTGATGATTTCCTCCTGCAGTTTCTTCCTCTCCTGCTCCTTGGACGAGCTTTCCTTCTCTGCCTGCCACTTGGGGTTACGAAGGCCCTGCACGTGGGTGCTCTGCGTGTGCCACATTTCCGAATAGATACTGCCAGGCCGCGCGAGCAAACCATGGTGGGTGCCACGTTCGGCCACCTTGCCCTAACACGCGGAAACAAGAGAAACAAAGAGAAAGGTCACAGAACTGGCAAAATAACTGAAAAGGCAGAATCCGTTCTAACTAAGGGCTCCGAAGGGCGCTGAAAGGTTCGCGGTCATGAAAACACCTCTCCCAGCCGCCCGCACGGTACAAGGGGGAAAGATGGAGGCGGGGCTGCTCTCTTCACCGTTGGCGCTCGAAACGCTACGGAATTCCGTGCACTGTAAACCGTGTCGCTGACAGCAAGAAAATCTGAATGTTTCATTTTTCGTTTCTCAGGGCAGAAAAGGTAAACATAATTTCAAGGTGAGATTTTGTGTGACTGGTAAATATTTAAATCACATATCCATACATATGAGATTCGACACCTACGCTACGTCACGTGTCCACTGGCTCACAACGCGGGTGACAGCGTAAGCGTCCCGTGAGTTAACATTCGGCGTCACCTTAGTACGACTATGTATGTGCCTCACGAGCCAAGTAGGTACTAGGATTTTATATATTTTCCCACATAATTTTTCATTCTTCCTGGACTTAGTAACCGGCACGTTTTTTTCGTTTGCTTGTTTCTCTGTGTCGCTATTGGTAAATCTCTCTAAACTTTATTCCAGAATTATAAAACCTGACTAAATACCACTTTTCTCATAATCGACTATATTAGGTAATCTCTTAGTTCGATTCACCCCAGTCCCCTTCCAGGATTTTTCCTCTCATTTTTAGGTTCTTGTCTTTATCCTAAATTCTGAAATTTGATGATAACATGTCTTGGCGGGGGTGGGGAGAAAGGGAAAACTATTACGATTTCCAAATCTACCAATCAGTGCATGGCACTCCATTTGTTCAGAACATTTACATAGGACTCTTGCAGCGACTCCCTCAGAAGAGATAAAGCAGGCTGTCCCCGTTCTCACTTTCCCCAGGAGGAAAAAGATAAAATGAAAAATGGTCATGTTTAAAAATGACCACTTTATGATCATTTTCTTTCAGACATAAGGATATGTGCCGATATCAGGAAAATGAAAGTATAAAACACACTGAGCAAAGATCCGGCACAGGGCAAAAATGAATGTAGAAAAATTACTAAATACACACAGACGCATACACATCCTTTAAACCTGCTTCTATGATATGAAGATGTCATGATTTTCGGGTCTAACTTGGTTTTTAGTACTTTAATAAAGAGTGAGTGAATCCGGTTTACTCCTTGGATGTGGCGTGCGTTACTTCCTATCAAAAGAAAACAGAACCCTCCCGCATTCCTTCTCATTCAAAGAACGCAAATTCTGTATGTTTCTTTAGAAACAATATGGAAGTTGCTTGTGTTTGTAACAATTCCGAATGTTCTTCAAATCCTAAACTTTAAACTTAAATCTCTTACCTGGTCCAAGACGATGATTTCATCTGCATCGACCACTGTTGACAATCTGTGTGCAATGAAAATCGAAGTTCTGTGTTTGACCGCGTCCCTCATGGAGCCAAGAATAGTCTGCAGGTTTCGCAAGAAGAAGAGGAGGGAAAAAAGATCTACCCATTAGGTAAAGGAAAACCGAAATAATCATACATTCCTTAAAGGAACATATAAAATGCCGATTAATTTTGTATCCTATAAACTTTACAGTACGATCAAATATTTGAACTAATCTAACAATTACTAAGAAGAGGAGAAAAATCAACCAAAACGGGAAGGCAAATATGACCGACATATCATGGGAAAACTGTCTTCTAAGATAGACGACATTTCTTTAAATTACAAAGTCTAGGAGAAGGTGGATGTTCTCTGTACTTTAAAACAAATAAATAAACGACAATGATGAGTGAGTGACACTGGAGCACAGCCAGACAGGATGTTTACCTGGCCAACGCGAGCAAAAACGAAATGAGGAGGGGCTCTAATGGTGGGCTGCAGGGAAACTGCCAACGATCAACAGAGCTACGAGACGAAGGGCACGGGAACATTTGCTTGTCCTTAGTTCACACTCAGAAGACACCAAAGACGACAAAGACGACTGCGTATGTGTAACTCGAGAAAACTTCTTTTCCAAAAGCGTTTGACTCCTTCGTGCATTCTGGGAAATACGTTTTTGTTTACCGCCCGCAAGTGTAAGAGCGTCGTGCTGACACACGGCTACCCTGCACATCTGGGTGTGAGCACAGCTGGCCAGATGGACAGGGCGGAGGTGGAAAGGGAGGTGGCTTCCTACAGCCCCCTCTAAACGTTGTGATTATTAAAGAAATAACGTTACGAAGAGCAGGTGCTCACCCAGGAAAAGATGAGCCTGTATTTCACAAGTGTCGGGCCAAATCTAGGAAAATCTGTGATGTTTCTGGGTACTTCTTTTCGTTATCCTCAAGAATTAAACCCTGACTTACTACTGAGTGCTCTGGGCCTATTAAAAAGGGCCATTAAAATTCACCAAAGCTGCTGGTGACTCGTTATCTTGGGGGTCTGTGCGACCTCTGACTGGCTTGTGCTTCGTGAGATGTAAAGCCACGTGACTCGAATGATGACTGTTGGGACTTAATCTGTAGTAAACGCGGATGACACATTTTTAGGTGTCGAGTTCTCGGCCGCAGGGTCCTCTGCCGCTCGTGGACAGGGCCCGGCCCCGCCTCTGGCCCCTTCGACTCTAACGAATCCTTAGCCAAACGATTCACTGAGAAATGCAACTGTTTTTAAGTGCACGGCAGGTCACACCATGTGCCCAGTCTTAACTCTGTGTGCAAATGTCACGTCGCACGAGCTGTCAAACTGAAGGCAGGCCTCCCCGCCACGCCACTCGTCACCACGTCTCCGAGTGCAGCACAGGGAGCGGTGGCAACGGGCGGTCGTGGACTGTGCGGGTTCGTTCGTGTAAACTTTGCCGCTGTCAAGGCGTCTGTGTGTAATTCAAAGGTGTTGTCACAAAGCGTAAGGCAGCTGCGGGGCAGCACCGTGACGGCACTGTCGCAGCACCTCGCTGTTCCCCAATGTTTGCTGAATGAGCAGGAAGCGACGACGGCGCCGCGTGCGTGGCGCGACCCGCGCCTCGGTGAGCTGCTCCAGAAGTGCGGGGCTTTCTGCTGTGCACCGTGTCACGATCGCTTCCACGACTTGTTTTAGTAACTGTTAAGTGGCAACAGCAGAAAGACTAAAACCTTCCTTCTCTGTCAAATTAGTCAAGCCCTGTAGCTTTGCGAGATGCGAGGGTAACGCAACGACGTGTCACACGGCTCCGAGGGGACACGTGTCTGCAAAGGGACAAGATGCCAGTTCAGCGCGCCCGGCATTCCTCCTCAGCCACGCTCGCCCTGCGGCGGCGACGGGCTACGCGCTTTGCCCTATCGCACGCCCTAATGAAGTTCATTCAAAATACAGAAAGGGCCTAACTTACACAAACTTCCGGGGAGGAAAATGAAACACTGAGAATTAAACACGTGTGTACATTCGCCATCATTTACCTCTTCGGTAATTGAGTCTAACGACGAAGTGGCTTCATCATACAGAATGACTGGGGGGTCCTTCAAAATGGCTCTTGCAATCGCTACTCTTTGCTTTTCTCCTCCTGGTGAAAGAAAAACTTTAGTTTAAGGAAGCAGAGCAGAGCAGAAAGAGCTATCTGATGTTCCTAGTGTTTGCACAGTCCCCTGTGCTCCCGACCACTCGTCATTTTACTCTGCCGCAGGAGTCAAAGTTCATACGATGTTTTTTGACAAGCTACATTCTTTGGAACATAAATGGCATTCGGGATTCAGACTTCACGGCAGGTGGCAGAATGGAGAGGGGAGGTCGCGATTTTGACTGCGCGATGACTCCTGTCGCCGGAAGTGGCTCGTTAGCCACGTTCCATGCGCTCTATGTTACTTCCCAATGAACAGCGATCTGAGACGGAACCGTTTCCGTACCAGACGATCGACAAAGCCGACAACAAATTCAACATCTGAGGCCTGAGAACCTGAAGGCATGAAACTCTGAGTATCTAAACTGATCTCAACGTAAAAAACTACCACTCGGCCAGGATTCTCAAGGATTTTTTGACCAAAAAAGCGATTATTTTCACAGTATTCTTCAAAGTTAATGGTACGTACTAGATAATACCCCTTATTTCACCTTCGTTATTCGCTATTGGGTCACGAGCACAGCAGAATCTTAAACCGGAAAGGAAACACTAAGCGGTTCGGTCGAGGTCACAGCGCACACTCCAGTGCAATGTGGCCAAGGCCAGCGCTCTCGCTATCTCAGGATGCAAGACGCCCTGATCACTGAACGCACTGCAGTGACGATAAAGCGACCTTGCTCCACAGGGAGGCCTGCGGGCCTGCGGCCATCGGTGGTGCACAGAACTACGGCCGGAGGCCTCGCTTTGCTGCCCTTTGGGAAACACTGCAGCAGCTCCTTCCAGTGCGTGACAGCTGACGCAGCGCCGCTCCTAGAGTCCCCGAGAGACGGGGACACACTGGGGCCACAGCTCGCTTTGTCGTGCTTCGCCTTACCGCACACAGTGCATCATTGCCGACTGCAGACCCGCAGCCACGCCGTGCCGCGCGCGTCACCCGCGGCACCGTCGGCCAACTGCCCATGCTTGGGGAGTGAGGGTCTCCCTGCCACATGCCAGTAGCTCTCAATACCACAAAGCTGTCCAGCGTTACTGGACTTGTCCCAGTGACCCATGGTCAGTGCTCTTTGCCGTGACTATTGTCATCATGCCGGGGCTCCATGAACCGCCCCACACGAGACACGGACCTTAATCCGTGAGTGCATGTGCTCTGACTGCTTTGCTGAGCACCTGTTCCCGTCTCTCTCCCTGTCTCTGGCCTCCCTGTTCCCTGAGACGCAATATTAAAATCAGGCGAATTAAGAACCCCGGCACGGCCTCGTAAGTGTCCAAGCGAGAGGAACGGGCACCCGTGTCTCGCTTTCAATCGAAAGCTACAAACGACTGAGCTGACCGAGGCGGGCTGAGAGCGAGGCCTCCTGTGCCAAACAGCCAGCCAAGTGGTGAATGCAAAGGGAAGGTTCTTGAAGGAAATCAGAGTGTTACTCCAGTAAACGCACAAATGATAACAAAGGAAAACAGCCTCATTGCTGCCACGGACAGGTTTTAGCACCTGGAGAAAAGAGCGAACCAGCCACGACACTCCCTTAAGCCAAAGCCTCCCCAGAGCAGGCCCTGGCTCTCTCTGGCTCTGTGAAGGCTGAGAGGTGAGGAAGCTGCAGAAGGAACGTGTGCAGCTGGCAGAGGCTGCTTCATGAGGTTTAAGGAAAGCAGCCGTCTCCATGACATAAAAGTGCAAGGCGAAGCAGCAAGTGACGTAGCAGCTGCGACAAGTTATCCAGAAGATCTGGCTACGATGAACGGAGGTGGCTAAAGCACAGACTTTCCATGCACATGAAATGGTCTTCCTTATACTGGAAGAAGATGCCACCCAGGACTTTGATAACTAGAGAGGAGAAGTTAGCGCGTGGCTTCAAAGCTTCAAGGACTGGCTCACTCTCTTGTTAGGGGCCAGCGCGGCTGGTGACTTTAAGTTGAAGCCAACGCTCATTTACCATTCTGGAAATCCTAGGCTCCTCTGAGAACCAACGTGACCTGAAAACGGTCTTTGCTTAACATTTTCTAAACCTAGATCAAAACTTGCTAATAGACTGCAAATTCCTTGAGAGCAGGTTGGTTTATGCTTATTTTTAATTCTCGAATCATTTAGCATAGTATGCACATGGTATGCACCTAATAATAGAGGCTGTGAGAAAAATGAGGATGATTTGTAACAAAGAGAAATGGGGAGTCATTAGAATGCATGCGCCCCATCCCTCATCTACGCGTTTCCCCCCTAAAGTAACGGAGAATGAAGGGTGAACGTAAAGGACGCAGTATGTGTATGAGTCGCATTCATACTTTCAGGCATTAGATATCGTTATCCTTTGGAATTCAAATAATTTCGGGCAAAGAAACCTATTTATGGAGCCTCCAGAAAAGTCCGTCATTTGAGGACAATTCGTCATCGCGCCTATCGATCTCATAACTAAACACTTGAATAGAAATGTACAAGCCCCCAAATTTACTTGGCCATTGAATCGACAGCTAAACGTGTGGCGCCAGGCGGGCAGGGACCAGACTTGTGGGGGGATCGCTTCGGAAGTCCTACACACGTCCAAGCGCTATGTTGCACATCTGGGACTAATACAGTCGTCTATGTCGACTGTAGTTGAAAAATAAGTTACAAAGGAAGAAAGTAGAGCAGTTAGGTACATCGAGTACAAGGAGGTCTAAAGAATGGAAACCATCCCATAATGACTTGGGAATTCTGACGAGATGCACCATCTACTATCGAATTACTTCTGAGTTCTCCCTCAGCTAAATAACGCTCCTGCTTGTCCTTTAATGACGTCAAGAATACAGGGAACGCCTGAACGCCGATCAAAGCACAGGTCCGGAACTCACTGGCAAGCACGTGCCACGTCTGCAGCTGTACGTGAAAAATCGAAAGACGCCCACGGCTCGACAACAGTGACTGCTACCATGTCAGGTTGTTTACAGTGATGACTGGGGGACTGGGGACCTTGTCTAAAGCCCGTGGATGAACACCGGGTTTGAATTTTGTCACCACATTTTCTAGAAAACGGCTCTGATCAAGTTTGAAGGGAGCATAAAGACGCGGGCGGGGGGACCCCAAACCTCTGGTTACCTGAGAGCTTGAGCCCTCTTTCCCCGACTTGGGTGTCGTATCCACGCGGCATTCGCAGAATCGCGTCGTGCAGCCCAGCCAACTTCGCCACGGCGTACACCTGCTCAGGAGAGGCGCTGATGTTTCCATACAGGAGGTTGTAGTAGATGGTGTTATGGAACAGGACGGCATCCTGCAGCGGAGGGACACGGGTGCTCGTGTTCGTTATAAAAACGAAAGCGACAGCAAAGACACAGTGGCCTGAGGAGCGACGCGTGACAACCCCTTCGCCGCCCCTCATCCCTGCAACCCCGGTTCCCTTCCCGGAGTTAATCACCGCGGACGATTCGTTGTGTGGCCTTCCTGACTTGTTTCGAGGCACTTCCATGTCTAAACGTATACTCGTTTTCAACACAAGTGGGGCTATGCTGTATATGTTATTTTGCAAATTTCTTTTTGACTTGTCATATCCTGGAGATCGTACATGTCAGTAACAGAAACCTCCCTCGGGCTTTTTCACAGTTGTATGATACCAAGGACATATCAGCATTTATTTCTCCATTCCTCTGACTGACATTAATGTGGTTTCCAAATCTTTGCCACTACAAAGAATGTCGGAATAAAATAGCATTGCGTATATGGCTTTGTGCGCCCATGTATTTCTGTAAGAATTCCTGTAGGCGCACTGATGAGTTCAAAGGTAATCGTGTTTATCCATCGATAGCACTGTCCAACTGTCCTACGAAAATGTTCTGAGAAGTACATATTCCAACCCTGAGGTACGAGGGTGCAGGCCTCCACATCCTCGGCAGCCCTGGATATCAGTAAGTTTTAGTTGTTGCTACTTTAGGGGTAAGATGTACTTTCTGTTTAAATTAGCATTTCCCTAACTAACTACCAATGAGGTCGAATATGTCTTCATATTTTTCTCGGAAGCTTCTAAATTAGATTGAAAACAGAGAAAACAAAAACTTATGTACCGTGGATTTTTTTTTAGAGAAAGTTCACTGTAAGCATTCATTTGATATTTCAACTTATTCTGACGTGGCACGCAAAAGCTAATTTTCTTAAAGCGAGCATCTTTTAGTCTCCAAATGGTTGGACGGAAATAGTGAGATGAAATCAAATGACTCCATCAGTTCATCTTAACCAGGACACTCAATTAACTGAGACTTCTTTAGCATCATAATCAGTCCCAGAGTTTCAGATATTATTTCAAATAATATATTAACCATTTACATACCTACTATTAATATAGAATTTCTTTTATTCAGATGGTACTTAAACCCAATGAACTTAAAGTTCTATAAAGAGAAAATACTTATCTTTAAATCTCTTATATTCAGAAAAAAAGTAAACAAATACTAACTGGAAACTTTCAAAATATAAAAAAAAACATAAAAATTAAGTGAATAATCCAGAATCCTACCGCCCAGCAATAACTACCATTAACCAAAATGTTTCTCTTATCTTTTTTCTCTATTAACATGTATTCATTTAATATTATAAAATTGAGATGTTTCATTTTCATATCCTCTTTTTCAACAAACTTTGTACTGGAGTATTTTTCCGAAACATTCAATATTCTTTACAAACGTTGTATTTACAAATGACTGTATGACATTTGATAACTATAATGATAATTTACTATCTACTTATTTGTTGGATATTTATATTGTTTCCAACTTCTGCTATTATAAATACTGCTGTAATGAACATCTTTGCATATAAAAATCTGTTCACATCTCTGTTTATTTCCTTCCTAAAACTTCCTAGAGGCAGAACTATTAGAATAAAGAATATAAACATTTTTCAAGCTCTTGAACATATCACCAATTTGCTCATCAGGAAAGCTGTCTACTTCCAACAGCAAAAGAAAAAAAAAAACAAAAAACAAAAACAAACAAAAAAAAAACAAACAAAAAAACCCACGAATTGGCCATTTCATACGGCCCTGCCCAAGCTGGATGTTCTGAATTTTTAAATCCTTCCCAATCTGATAAGGGGAAAACGGTATCCCACTGTTGATTTGATTGATATTGCTAAGACCTCTGATGAAGATGAGCACATTTTCTTTCCTTTATTGACCATATATATTTTTCCTTACTGAATAAAATGTTTTATTTTTCACAAGAGAATGGCAGGAATGTAGTTATACCTAATTGTGTGGATGAGGACACTGAGCCCTCAGTAGACAAAGCCCAGAATTCACTTCACTTGATAGACCATTTAGATCAGCGCTTCTCAACACACAGTCTACGAATCATCTGTATCAGAATCACTCAGGTGGCATTTTCAAAAATGAAGGTTTCTGGGTCCTGTACTGCCCTCCTAACCAGGCTAGGGTGTGTGAAAGAGAGCTGGGATTTCAATAATCTCCCTAGGTGACTCGTGCACACTAACATTTGGGAGTTTCAGAATGGAACGTGTCAGATCACTTGGCGACCTTTTACAAGCTACACATCCCTGTCTGACCCATTTCACAGTTCTCCTGGGCATCTGATCCCAGGCTGTAACTCATTCCAGGTGTCTCTACTGGCTTTCAGCATAAGAAAAGCTCATACCCTACAAAGTCATCTCCTTCTTGGCTTCTCAGCTCTTATTCTTAATTTATTTTTTCCCCTACAGTCATTCGGCAAACACTTGTTAAACGCTTACTGTGGGTCAGGAACTGTGCTTGGTACCAGTAGTGAACAAGGTACACACAGCTGCATTTGGCAGTCAAACTACTTTGTAAGTTTTAGAAATTCGCTATGTCAAAACTTGTTCAAGATGACAACAGTTTTCATTTACTGAATGATTACGTGATGGACGTTGTGCTTTGTGGTTTACATATATTATGTCTAATGCATAATAATTCTGTAAGAGAAACAGTACCATCATTTTACAGATGAGGAAACGGAGGCCCGAGGCCACAGAACTTATAAGGGTTAGAGCTGGGGTTAGAATCCAGTTCTGTCAGACTCCAGTCTGCGTCTTTCCTCCATATTATGCGACCTTTCTAAGACTTAAAAAAATCTTTCCATCACGCAGACTTTCCATTTACTTTTTGACAGTCTTTTTGGTAACAGGATTTCACCTGTAGGGCCTACTGCTTTCAAAGTAGCATATACTGACTCTCTGGATTCCAATTACTCTAATAAAAGATCTAACGACCCAATGAATGTTCCCAGAAGTAGGTTTCTCCTTTCACTGCAATACCTGAGGCACTACTCCCACTGCCTTCCGAAGGCTCTCAAGACTCACGTCTCGGATATTTTGTCCAGCAAGGTAAATGTCGCCCTTCTGAGGCTCATAGAAGCGAAACAACAGCCTCACGATCGTGCTTTTCCTGAAATGGGAAACGAAGAAAGGTTATTTAGCACCTACTGGCGTCAGGGGACCCATGTTAACTTTACTGTGATAGAGAAAAAACATTGCATGGGAAATGGTTAATCGATGATGCAGAATGTTATAAATGACTAAATTACCCACCCTGACCCACTACCTCCTACAATGGCCACTTTCTTTCCTGCAGGGACTTCGAAAGATACTCCGCTGAGAACTTTCTGCCCCTCGATGTACTCAAAATGTACGTTATCAAAGGCCACCGTAGCCGTCTGTGGTGTGATCTGAAGGGGAAGTGCCATCGCTTTGTCCTAGCGCAGAAGAGGAAAAAACGGTCAGTCTACACGTCGCCTAGAGCGCAGCTATGCAGACAATTTTCTAAGCCACAGAGAGAAAAAAGAAAATACGAGGAAGGAGGAGGTTTGTAAGTGGCGTTAGGCCGCTTCCAAGCACGCTTTTCAAGATTCGTTTTTCACTCCTCACTGTTAAGGTCAAAATTCCCGGATGCTTTGATTTCTGAGCATTGTTGGGGAGGGGGTGGGTAGGGAGAGGGATGGTCGACAGGGGAGTAAGGAGGTCGAGGATGTGAGGAGAAAAACATCACACATTTCATATCATTATCAGCAAAAGTAAATCAAGTGCAAGTACAAAGAATTCAAGGTAACAAAATTTAGCTTCTAGGTATAGCATTCTTTCTAACGGCATAAGGTCTCTAAACAAAGAAGTGACAGCTATAAAGAACTCTTAATATGCATTACGGTTCCAATTCCTGCAAAAAAAGAATTGCCTCGCTAACATGGCGACGTAAGAACATTCCCTTAGAATAATCCTATTCATGGGATGAAGCTCACGTGCTTTTAAAAAGGAACTAAATACATTACTTACTTTTATTCGGCTGTCTACCTTGAGTAGGGTAAACAAGGTGTTCATATCTATGAGTGCTTGTCTAGTTTCTCTATATACAGTTCCCAGGAAGTTCAGGGGTAATGAAAGCTGAAAAAGCAGTCCATTCACCATGACTAGGTCTCCGACAGTGAGGGTTCCTTAACATGCAGTTGGCAGAAGAAGCAAAGGATATTTAGATGTTATGAACTTTTCCGGTTTAAGATAGGGAAGTTTTATAGTCTATTGCTCTGGAATACAGTTCAAATGTACAAAATCAGCAAGTCTTAGGCCTACTTAAACTTCAAAGCATCTTAACCCGTGAGTTAGGAATCAGGGCACTTGATACGCGCTATGTAGAACGGGAAAAGTCCGCCCATACAGTACTCGTAATATACAAAAAAGAGAATGCTTTAAGGGAAGCTAGGAATAGAAGGCTGAAAAGCTTTGCTTTCTTCGTAAAGTATTAACTAGTTTCTTTGTAATGTGAAATTGAAATCTAAAAGTATATATTAAATAATTGCAGTGAACGGGTATTCGCGATTGAAAAATGATAAACCGTGTATTTATTATGGTCACAGTGAATAAATGACTCCTAACGGAGTGGGGCAGGGAACGAGAAAGGGGCACAGACATTATTTATTTTTAAATGTTTTGCAAATGAAAAACTAATAGAAACATGGAAAGATGACTCGTAATTCTAAAAAAAAAAGAATGCTCGAGTCTTAGTCCCCTGGAGTAAACACTAAATCCATTACACTGCTTTTTAGGTGTACAACAGAAATCAGAAATACTAGAT
Organism: Pteropus medius; assembly: GCF_902729225.1. Taxonomy (NCBI): domain Eukaryota; kingdom Metazoa; phylum Chordata; class Mammalia; order Chiroptera; family Pteropodidae; genus Pteropus; species Pteropus medius. Next base: position 520,796 of record NW_024356247.1, read on the forward strand.
GCTAAAAAAAAGTTACTCCCGAAAGAATCGGGCTGCAGCCCCACGAAACGCATGACCAGCAATCCCGAGCAACGCCGAGCCAGTGCCACACTTGTGTTAAACAGAAGGAAGTAAAAAACATGATCGTACAATCAAGAAAACGCATCCTGATGCAAACGGCAAAGTACTCCAAGGATCCTAGAGCACGGTACCCGAGACGCTTTATGAAGAAGGCTAACGTGCACATCCCTTTCATGAGCCTTTGCTTATCGAGGTCAAGGGAAACATCTACGAATGGGGAAAGCGGGGACCCCTTACCGGCCACGATTCCCTGGCTGGCGAGCACCATGATCGCCGTTAAACCCACGCTGAAAATGGCACTCTGACCGAAGTTCAGCATCGCCAGGGTGGAGGTGCTTTTCAGCGACGCACTCTCGTACGTCTGCAGAAATCCGTCGTATCTCTGTGCTTCATAGTTTTCATTATTAAAATACTACGAAAACACACAAAAGAGCAACTATATACAAGTATAATTAGAAATCGCTGTGTCGCGATGACTGCCGCTCTGCAGTGTCCCACCATGAACTGTCCATAAAATTCATCCCACGAACATTACGGAACGGTGAGTTAATTAAACCCACACCTTCAAAACGCCATCGATGGCGCTTCCTTCGCGAAACCGCCCGACCCCCCGGGACTCCGGGTGGACAGCGCTCACGGTCCCCACCACAGCGCACCTTCTCGTACCGCCGCCCACACGCTCACCTCCACTCTCCCAGCAGATTAGCGACTTGTGGGCGGCCGAGCGTTAGGCAGGAAGCGTTTGTTAACCGACCTCCCCGACCTCCCCCACCGCAGGACTCGGCACGCCGCTCCGCACACAAGAGGCACCGGCAACGTTTGGTAAATGGAAAACCGAACGAATAAATACGGGAGAAAGCACTACGCTAGGCACTCGCGGGGGCAGAGCCAAGAACTTATATGCCGACTTGATTAGCTTCGTGTTCGCTCTGCATCGAAATGCTCACTGTACTCTTATTACTTATAAATTAATTGAGAAGGTAGAATTCTGAGGATACCGCAAAAAAAAAAAACTGGTGGAAACAGAGGGCAATTTCTACACGAAAGGAAAACTGTAAGTCCATCGCACCTACAGACACCA